>NC_056731.1:476747561-477047561 GCF_019279795.1 Protopterus annectens
CAATAGGGCCCTTGGACTGAAACCAAATCCATAGAAATGCATTTAATAGTATTTGCTTTTGAAGACGAGGGTCACAGAATCCCCCACTGACACAAATGTTCTCCAGGAAGGGCTGAGACAGACAACTTATGCCAGAGCCATGGACTAAACCTAAATCCCAAGAAATGCATAATAGTATCTTTTAGGAAGACACTCACCCCTAACTATCACACTGATAACACACCCCTAAGATTCGACCCAGTACACAGGGATTTAAGGACAAGCATAGACAGTAATCTACCCTACTGACCATCACGTCTACAGTAGTAAGAAAATCATTTTATGTTGTGTAACTTATAAACAAGGGTATGGCATCTAGGTCCAAGAAGGACATTGTTCCACTGTTGTCAGCATTCATCAGATCTATCATTGAGTACAATGCATCTTTGATATGTACCTAGTCAGGCACATTCAAATACTGGGGCATCCACACAGGTTCACCACTAAAAGGGCATAAGTAACATGCCCTGTACAGACCGCTTCAAAGCCCTGTCCCTGTTTTCTGTCTCCTACAGGCTGTTGAGGGGAGATCTATGCCTGACATACAAGGCATTATCAGACCCAACCATGATGGACCTCCTGCATATCCACAAAACAAACAGCACCAGAATTACACATTCTAAAGTCTTGAACCTAGCCTGTGATATTTAGAACCTGCTGGAGAGACAGGTATGCATCCCAGAGACCAGTCTCTCAGTTAAAGGCTCCCCCATCCACGTGATGCAGAGTTCCTCCCTAATCCAATTCAAGTGCAACTTGGACAATTGCTTGGGGAACAGGAATTCATGTCTAGTTTGGCACCTATGTCACTAACAAGTGCAGGCAAGCCTGTAAATAGTTCTTCCAAGCCCCCACTTACACTTATCAAGGGTACCAGAACTTGTCAGAGATTTTGGATATATGGTTAGGCTTAGAAAGACCCTTGCGGTCTTTAGCCTAGTACATACCTATGCACCTATGAATCTATAAGCAAAAATTATGCTGGTGGTGCACATTCAGCAAGGTGTAACATGCATTCTCCCTTACTGGAGAAACTTGGGAAGAAAACAAGGTTATTAAATGACTGACTAATGGTTCAGAAGCCACCTTTGTAAGAACACAAGAACTAGTCTGTAGAGTAACTATCCTTGTGAAAAAAACAAGTAAGGAGGTTTACAATAAAGGACATGTAACTCAAGAACCTTCTAGTGGAACTGACCACCAGCAAAAATAATGTCTTCCAAGTGAGGTACTTTAACTCAATCATACATCATACCTGCAGCTTCAATAGTGAGTCTTGTCAATGTCCGCAAGAGACTGGTAATATCTCAAGGAGGAAAAGGGTCCCGGGGGGTGGTGAAGGAGAACTGTGTCCCTAAGGAAGGCCTTTGACAATTTAAGGAAGGTGATGGAATACGGATTCTCTCCAAAATGGAAACAGGAGATAGCTGCTTGTTGGACCTAGTTACAAGAATAACTAGCTTCACTGCAGAATATAGACACCTGAAAATCTGTAATGGCTGGGAGAGGAGCTCAGAAAAAGTCCAAATTCTTACTGGAAGCCCATATGGAAAATCTTTTCTACTTGCTCTTATATTTTTTTCTGGTAGAGGGTTTATGAGAGGAGAATAAGAAGTTAATGACTTGGATAGAAGGCCTGGACTGTTTGGCCATCACTGGAACTGAAGAAACCAGGCAGTCAATTAAGGGCTTGAATGCCACTGTGAGAAATCCTGGAAGGGTGAGATAACCCAAAAAGGGTGCATCAAATGAGATGAAGGGAAGGAAAACCACATCTGTTTGGAACCAAAATGGAGCAAAGAATATCATCATAGCCTTCCTCGCCAATGCTTTCTGTAGAAATTTTAGGATGACAGGAGCATACTTAAGACCTAGTGGCCAACTTTGAATCAGAGGGTCCCTCTGCAACTCCCCCACCTGGGGGATTAGGACAAAGTACCTGCTCCACTTGGGTGTTGTAGGGGGAAGCAAAATTGTTGCAGCAAGGTTGACCTCGGCGGCTGAAAATCTGATCCACAATTACTGGCTTGAGCCACCATTCTTGAGGGAGAAGGACAGGTCTACTCAACCTGTCCAACAGAACAATGGTCTTCCCTGGTATGTATGCTGCTGTAAGAAAATGATGAGAAGACAATGTCCATTGCCATACCCTTACGGCCTCTGGAAACAAATGATAAGATCATATCCCCCCCCCCATCCGCTGATGTACCAGACCACCAACATATTGTCTGTCTGGACTGAAATCACACCTGTGCTGAGAGCATCCTTGAAGGTCTGCAGTGCTAGGAGGACTGCCCTCATCTTCAGGGTATTACTGTGAAAAGCGGCCTCTGAGGGGGACCACATGCCTTGGACAGTCTTCCCCAAGAAATGCCCCCCCCCCCCCATGCAGCTGGAAGCCATACATGGTCACTTTGGCCTGGAGGAAGACAGTATAAAAGGTCAATCCTGAGAAACTATCAGGGATTCTAGCCAACACTACATAGGATTTCCTCAGGTGTTTAACAGAGAGACTTGGAAAAAGATGGGCTAGTGCTTAATTAACCATTGTGCTTCTAGAGTCCAGTGGAGCACCTTCATGGGATATCTGGCAAGAGGAATCAAGGTGATGGCAACTGCCATTGAGCCCAGAAGGTGCAAAATCAATTTTGCTGGTGGCTAACAGGAGGTTGGCGGGTGAGCAGGTTGGAGTTTGGACTTGGTTGAATTCACAGTAATCCTTAGTTTTGAGCAAACCTGGAGCAAAGAATGTCTGGCTCGAAGAATAGATTCCTGATGGGGGCGGTTATGACCTAATCATCCAGATATGGAAACACTCAGGACCCCTGCAGTCTGAGATAAGATGCAACCACTGCCATATAGTTGGTGAACATTCTGAGGGCTGTGGTGAGATCAAAAGGCAGAGCTCTGAACTAAAGTGACTATCCCCACCCAGAAGCACAGCAACCTTCTGAATCATCTAGCCTTCTTTATGAGGTAGTATGTATCCTGAAGATCAATAAAGCATATCCAATAGACCTTTCTCGGCAACAGAAGAATGGACTACAAATTTGTTTAAACAACTGAGTTCCAAAATTGGCCCGAGATCCCCATTTTTCTTTGGCACCAAAAAGAATCTTGAGAAATTAATGGAAATAACTGGATGAGGAGATGGGACCATACCCCAGGCTCAGGCTATTATAGACCAAATAATCATGCTTTCAAGTCTTCATTAAAAACATTCCTATTTAATATATGGCTCATCTCTTGCTCTACATCCAGCCAGTACCTCTTTTTAATACTCTTATTTCTTAACCTATATTACTAGTTCTCTTACCCTAAATCCCTTCCTCTTATCCTAATGTCTCTTCCTCCCTCATTCCTAACTCTTCTGTCTCTGTGCTTTACTCTAGTGAAACCTTCTCAAATATTTGTATCTTTACTCTAGTGAAACCTTCTTAAATATTCTTATCTGCCTCAACTCCTGTCTGTCTATATCTGTGCAAACACACATGTATACTTGCACTCTCAATATTTATTTTTCTTTATTCATTTTATTCTTAATTCCTGTATCACAAAATACCCATGTCGCTCTCCTAACTGCTAATCGTTCATATTCAAAATTAAAAAAAAAAACTGTCTGCATTTATATTTATTTATATGTATGTCTTAATCACTATAATGGAGCTCTTATACCCAGGCCTCCACTGAAGAAGGGGTTTTTCCCAATTAGACTTTCCCAGTAAACAAATGCCAATAAATAAACAGAACAGAATACAATTCTAATAAAATGACTGCTAAACAATATGGTTTCCATCCTAATTATATACCTTAAAAGAAAGTTGTGTACTTACCATACCATTAGATCTGTGTTGTCTTGTTTCGTCCCGCTCAAGGCTGGATCTAACCTCAGTGCCTTTTTCAAGATGTTGGAGTCAGGGCTCAGGCTCCTCACCTACCCACAATTCATTCATGCCCCAAGAACACCTCAGATCAAGTTTACCTGCTTGCAACTAGCACTTCACCTAATAGACACAAAGCAGAGTGGCTAACCTGCCAAACAGGACATGGATGAGGAATCAACTCCAGACTGAATACAAGACAAGGCCCTAGTCAGGTCCAGTCAATCAGTCAAGGGCCACAATGTGACTATTTATGAAACGGGGGGGGGGGGTCAACTACCAAAGAAATGGCTCCTACAAACTAGTATGCGACTTACTGGGAAATGAAGGGGTTGGTGCAACAGTATCCATTGCAGAATTTTCATATAAAACCTTGCCAGAGGTAAAAACATAATTGACACAGCCACTGACCCCAGCAAACGTAGGATCAGTTTGGATGAAAGGTTTGAATAAAACAGAACCTCATAAGCTATTTGACATGGGGATAAAACTTTCAATTCTGGCAGCCTGGCAATTTGTGATGCTGAATCCTGGTAAAACCATATTGTCCGCAACTGTGTCAATTGGCTTTTAGTTAGATTGATCACAATTCCCAAGCAAGGGGCTAATTAGAGCAAGAAGTCCCTGCACCAGTCAAGTAGATCACTTGTGGATTATACTAAGGAGCCAGAAATTTTATTTTACTTTATTTTACATTTGTTGACCAGGCTAGTCCAGCTGGATGTATGCCCATTTTCAGTGGAGGCCCGGGGAGAAAAGCTCCACAAGTTAAACAACAAATACATAAGGACCATGATATTTACAAAGACATTGGAACTATTAATTAGAAAGTCACACAAAAAATGTCAAAAAATGAAAAATGTAGTGAATATTCATTAGAAGCAGTACGTGAACACACTCGTACTATAAAAATTACACATGAGGTCTAAAAAGTAGACTGGTTATAATTGATAAAGACAGACAATATATACATAGGCACATGCCCTAAATAAGATAATGTGATAAGAATCATGGTATAATGGGAAGGGTTCATTGTTTAATCTGGGTTAGCACAGGGGCATAGCCAGTGTGATTTGAGGAAGGGTTTAAGTTTACTTTTAAATAGGTTAGCTGAGGATAGTGAAGTTAGGTGATTGGGAAGACTGTTCCAGGTTTTGCCCACTGTATTAGAGAACAGAGTGTCCCCTGCTGAGTTATTAGATTTAGATATTTGTACTAGTAGTCTGTTAGATGAGCGCAGGGTTTTGAGATTATTATAGGGGGTGACCAAGGAAGTGAGTATAGGTGTATTTTCTGGATGGTACAGGATCTTGTGGGCTAGTATTACTTGATTGAACAATACTAGGTTTGGCAATTCTAGCCAGCCTAGTTGATTCAAATTGATACAATGATGGGTTCAATAGGAGGACCCTGCAGCAAATCTGGCAATATTGTTGTAAGAGGTAGACAACTTACTCAGAGCACTTCTACATAATTTGGTATAGATGGGAGAGGCATACAGCAGGTAGATATAAGGTAGTGCGGGCAATGGTGATTCTGGCTAGTGGAGTTAGAAAGGGTTTGATCCTGTAGAGGGAACCTAATTTCTTATTAAGTGTTTTTATAGTGTTACTGATGTGAGGCTCATAAGAAAGGTTATTATCAATTAGAACCCAGAGTAGTTTAGTGGTAGTATCAGGAGATATAATAGTTCCATTACTAGAGGTTACGGTAAAGTTAAGTGGAGAGGTTCTACGGGCGGGAGTGAATAATAGCATTTTTGTTTTCTTTGGGTTTAAGATAAGATATCTATACAGGAGCCAATTTTCAACTGTGTTAAAGGTCTTTTGGGTTAAAGATTGAAGTTCTGATGGGGAAGTGGCAGAGCATATAAGTGTGGAGTCATCTGCGTATTGGATGCAGGTGGCTTGTGGGATTACAGAATGGAGGTCATTTGTAAAGATGGAGAAAAGTAAAGGTCCCAATATGGATCCTTTTGGGACTCCTAGGGTAACTGGAAGGTGGGAAGATAAGGTGTTTGCCTACAGTACAGCCTGTTTTCTATTATTTAAGTAGGACTGAAACCACTGAATAGCAAGATCATCCAATAACAGGTTACTGAGAGTGTTTCTGAGGAGGTGATGGTTGATCATGTCGAAGGCTTTAGACAGATCAATAAAGAGGGCTGAGGATAGAGGGTCGTTATTACGATTTCTATTAATATGGTCAGAAAAGGATAAGAGAGCAGAGGTGATGCTATGAAATGGTCTAAAACCATGTTGACAGTTGGCTAGTAGATTGTTTTTAAGTAGGTGGGTTAAAAGTTGCCTGTGAATATATTTCTCCATTATCCTTGCAACAGGGGATAATATGGCTATGGGCCTGTAGTCGGAAAAGTCCTTTTAAGTACCACCTTTATGCAGGGGGATAATGTTGGAGACTTTCCAGATGGATGGGAGTATCTTTCAGAAATTGTTCTATTAACGAGGATGGATATGGGGTAAGCTATTACTTTAGCTGATTTTTGCAGGTATTCTGCAGGTAGTTGATCTGCAGAGTGTGGTGGGTTTAAGTTTCTGGCTAAGTTTACAGACAAGGTATGTGGGAACTGGTTAAAAATGAAATAGAAGAGAGTTATTGGTCATGGCAGTGGTGGAGCATGTGATGCTAGGAGATAGCTGGTTGGCCTGGGATTGAACGGTTTCTGTAAAGAAAGTGTTAAATGAGTTGGCTATTTGGGTAGGATTGTTATGATTAGAGCCAGCGGGAGTAGGAGTGCAAGAGTGTCCTGGGTGTAGGAGGTTATTTATGCCTTGCCAGAATTTTTGTGGATTATTCTGGTGGGCTTGTTGAAGATGGCAGTAGTAGTTCTTTTTATCAGACACTATTGCTTTTTTTGTTTCATTTCTTAGCTGCCTAAACTCTAGGTGATCTGAAGGGCTTTTTGATGCCCACCAGTTGGCCCATAGTTTATTTCTTTGGAGGAACTTCTATTTGGTAGTTTTGGTGAGCCATGGGGCTGGTTTAGTTCTAGTTCTAATTTTACGTATAGGGGCATGGCAATCTAGAATGGCTAAGAATTTTGTATTAAAGTATTTGACTGCATCATCTAATGGGAGATGCTTGAGGGGTGTCCAGTCACATGCTGAAAGTTCAGTTTGGAAGCTTTCCAGGTTAAAGTTTTTGTTGGTCCTTACAGTCCTACAGTTGGTTGAGTTTGGAGATTCAGTCTTATATCTGATTAAGTAGGTGAGTGAGTGGTCACTTATATCTTCTGGGAGGGTGCCTGTTTTATAAGTTTGCTGGTGAGTATTAGTGAGAATCCAGCCTAGAGTGCTTTTTTTGTTATTAAGCTTGTTGGTTTGAGTAGGGGAAGTTATGGTTTGGGTAAAGCCATATAGATTAATACGAGTAGAAGGCTGCTCAGATGTACAGGAAATCCGGTTTATATTAAAGTCGCCAAGTATTATGGTTTCTTGTGGGTAGCACCTAGTGTGTTAGTATTATTGCCTGGGGGAAGGTAAATACAGATTATATATATGGATTTACATTTGTTGAGCTGAAACTTAGATATAAGAATCTCTGCATTACTGGAAAGAGGTAGTTTGAGGTCTAGTGAAGTAACTTGTAGTCCATTTTTATAAAGTATAGCTATGCCTCCACCATTCTTAGCATTACAGTCAAGCCTCAGGATATTATAGCTAGGAGGAATAACTACAGTATCTTGTATTGATGGGTTAAGCCAAGTTTCAGTAAAGCAGAGGCTATCAAATTAATATACATCTATAAGGGCAGGCAAGGGAGCAAGTTTATTATTGATGCTTTGAATATTTAGATGTGCTATCAGAAGAAAGTTGGGGGAGCCTGGTAAGTAGTTGTGTGTTAGTTGAAGTTGTTGTATCAGGCTTTGTAGCTGTACTTGAGGTAGGACCAGGGTTTGGGTGTATATCACCATCTACGAGGACGTGGATTTGAACTCTTAGGGTGAGTTGTAAAAGTTTAAAAGTTAGGTTTTGGGATTTTCTAGATTTAGAGCTATAGTAAGAAATAGGGCGGCCATGGTGGTGCAGTGGTTAGCATTGCCACCTCACAGCAAGAGGTTCTCCGGTTCGATCCTCGGCTGGGGTGCCTTCTGTGCGGAGTCTGCATGTCCTCCTTGTGGTCGCGTGGGTTTCCTCCGGGTGCTCCGGTTTCCTCCCACATCCCAAAGACATGCTGCAGGTGGATTGGACACTCTAAATTGGCCCTAGGTGTGCGTGTGAGTGTGCCTTCTGTGGAAGGTTGGGCGCCGGGCTGGCAACTCGACACCATAAAACTCCACTGCCATTCAATGTGCGGACAAGGTAATCCGCTGTGGCGACCCCTAACCGGGAAAAAGCCGAAAGAAGAAGAAGAAGAGCTATAGTAAGAAATGTGAGCAAGTCTATGAAACTTGGCTGACAAATACTTTGCTGGGCAGAAAGATTTGTTGAAACTAAGGGGAAGGTTAAGTGTAGGTATTGAGGTTTGCCTGATGGGGTAGTGAAATCCTACACATGTATGGTGTTCATAGTGAATAAGTAGATAGGGAATAGTTAGGATAGTTAATGGTGATAGTAAAAATAAGGGACTGCAGCATGTTTGGTACATTAGTGGAGGCACTGTAGGAACAATATGAATGAGGTAGAATACCGGGATATTTGCAGATAAGATAGAGGGGGGGTAATTGGTGGGAGTTGAGTATTAGTACTTTAAGGGGGAGGAGTTTGTTTGGTGATAATGTAGTGGGTGTGGCAAGTAGGACCACTGGGGGTGGGTGAGATTTGGGGGCAGGGTAGGGGAGCGGAGTGAGCCCGCAGGGCAAACTGAGCGGGAAGAGCAAAGGAAGAAGCGATTCCTAGGAGAACAATCAGAGACACTGATTGTTAAGGTAAGTATAGGTGGTGAGAGGTAGGTAACAGCCTGGATAGTATTTAGATTACACAAAGTGGTTAAGCAGTGAAGAAGGCAAAGGTAGGAGGGTAGAGAGGGACTATACACTGAAACAAGATATGGGAATCGGGATGCCTATAAGGTGAGTTTGGGGACAACAGGTAAGGTCTAGAGAAATATTGCCACCTAGTGGACAGAGGTGAAATAGCAATAATAGCGTCTGTTGGGAGACAGAAGGGAAGGTAGCAGAGGTCAGAGTTTGAGTATGGTAGGATAGGAGTTTAAAACAGAGGTTAAAAGAGAGAGGAAGGGAGACTAGGTCTAGAGTTTGGTTGCTGGCTGTCCTGGCTAGTGAGAGCAAATGTACAAATTACAGTAGTGCACACTATTATGTCTACAGACAGTAGTTTTTAAAGTACATACTTTCTCTCGCTTAATGTATTCCCTTGAGGGGACTGTTGCACAGGGAAGGATGGGTTCTGTTCTTTTAGTTTGGGAAGACCGCAGTGTACTGTAGAAAAAATACTGCTATTCAGCAGGCAGGGCAGGTCCTCAAATTATTAATGAGCAATAAGGTAGAGTAGCTGGTGATATCATTGGAGAGAGAAACAGTAGTAAGATACACAGAGAGAAAAAACACATATACACATACACTTATTGGTATTAATATCAAACAGGCTAAAAGAATATACAAGTATACCATCACAATCTTGTCAGACAGATATATGTTGACTCTAAAAACAGTGTAAGCCAACTGTGAAGTAGAAAAATTCTATTTACTAAGGAGGGGAACACCTGGAACCCCTCCATCTTTAAATATGCGGATATGTTGTGACAGCTGGCATGCATTTGGTGAACACTCTGGAGGCTGTGGTGAGACTAAAGGGCAGCACCTTAAATTGAAAATGACAGTCTTCCAGCTAGAAACTGAGATATCTCCTGGATTGCCTCATTATCTTGATGTTGTAGTAGGTATTCTGGAGATCAGTTGACAACATCCAGTTGTCCTTCATCAGAAGATATAAAATGGACTGAACCCAGAGCTGGACCATGGTCAAATGGGGCCCTAAGCAGGATAATGCCCACCCACAGACATTCCAGTGTCCCATTATTTGGCTAGTTCTCCGCAGTAACCATAACCACTGTTCAAACCTCTCAGTGTGCATACTATTTTCTTCTTTACTTCTACATGGTTAGAGATATTTGTAATTAATTTAAAACTTTTATTTCAAATTTTACAGCACTAATACAGCTAGCCACTTGCTAAATAAAACAATACAGTTTTACACTGAAAACAGACTTATCATAAACAACTTATCTGCCCTTGAAACTCACATTCATTGAAACTGCATTGAAAGCACATTCATAGAAAAATTATACGGCCAGTGGCGGACTACGTTTACCTTCTGGCTGTTTTCATACCATAGGCCCCTGGCACACACTTTTAGAACCAAGCATACATGTATGTGTTCTTTGGTTCACCTTCCTGATAGTATTAAATTATATTCCTTGCATAGCCGGCATTAGGCATAGGCCAACGAGGTGGCCACCTAGGACATTGCTCTAGCAGGGGTGCTTTCCCAGGAGCATGGATGGTGTAGGTATACCAGGATGGGGCACCAGGTGGTGTTGGGGGCACTGTGGTGATCTTTTGCCTAGGGCACCAGCTGACCAAATGCCAGTATTGATTCCTTGTATAATACAGCACCACTTGAGGGTGTTTTAAATTTGCAGTTTTGAACATTTTTTCCAGTAAACAATGAAGCAAAACATATGCACCAGTAATGACAAAAATCATCACTTCAGAACAATTCAACCATAAATGGACACTTAAACTTCTGTCACTAGAATCCACCAATATCAGTCAATATGCACAATCCACCAATATCAGTCAATATGCACAATCTCTAGAGAAGAAAAAGTCATCTGAATAATTCCACAATAAACAGAACTAGTAAAAAGGTTGCTACTGACAATGTTAGATGTCAGTATTACATCTACAAATTCAGTGCTTGCTGCCCTTGAAGAATAAATCATCTATGTTACATTAACAAAAACAAAAACATGAAAAAAAATGGTAAGCTGGCACTACAATAGGGAATGGCTGGCAACCTGACAACAGGTTCCTAATTACTAGGCACTTCATCCAAAGGAGGACATATACAGGAGTGCAGCACACCCATCCCCCCTTATGCTGCACAGTAGGGTCATCAATCAATGTATCTGTTGTGGGAAGATAATCCACAACTTGCTGCACCAAACGCAAGTGTGCTACCTTGTTGCACCACAACACATCTTTGAAACATTATTCATGTCACTGACAGGTTGTAATCCTCAGTGAATAACAAAACAGAAAAATAAAACTAAAGGAGACCTGACAATGGGTGACAAGGTTTAAGGCACTTGCCTGCCCTTAGTTTTTAAGGTCCAGGGTTTAACTCTGAGCAGAATCACTTAACTAGACAGTGTCCTTAACGGGAACATTTTATACACACGCACCTCTCTTAATGGAAGACCTATGCTGTGCACTCACCTGTGCTGCATAGAGATCTTGTTTACTCTGTATCCCCAGCTTCCTGCACAGATTTAAATGACAGCTTAAATTTCTTGCATGGATAACAAGGAGATTTCTGGGGCTTGACGCTGAGGGGTAAGGAAGTTCTCCCACAGGGTCCAAATGCTTATACATTTATGGAAGGATCCAGTTTTTTTTTCCCCTGGGGCCCCCTAGCCAACATGGCCCTCACTCATCCAACGCAGGCCCAAGGCAGCTGCCTAGGTCAGTGATGGCGAACCTATGACACACGTGTCAAAGATGACATGCCACAACCTTTTGGGTGACGAGCCAGCCTTCACCAACACCCAAACTGCTTTTGCATTTGCTGCTTGTGTGAAGTGCACTGAATTACTTTGTGCCGGGAGCCAGTTCAGCAACACTACTGCAGAGGTAAGGAAGTTATTAACCTCAAAGACTATTTTGGTACACTTTCTCGACAGTGTGCAACGGGCAGTGCTGACACTGTTTTCTCTTCGTCATTACACTACTGCAAAGGGCAAGCAGTCTGCATTTCTAGGAGATTGCTGTTTTACATTCCTCTCAACTGTCCCTCTTAATCCCTCCTAAAACTGGCAACTTTGTAAACTTAATAATCACAATAATTACATTTACAGATTAACTTTACTTCAGAAAATGTATATTAATTCACATTCATTTTTTTATAATAGTACTAGTAGTTTTAAACTGTCCATGTCTCTTATTTATAGATTTGTCCCAGATTCTGTTGTGATTTATCCCTGATTTATTGAGAGCCATGCCATTTTATTTATTTATTTAATTAATTTATTTTTTTTGGGGGGGGGGGTGGCATGCGAGCAGAGTTAAGTTAGGCATTTTTCAAATTTTTGACATGCCAAACTCAAAAGGTACACCATCACAGGCCTAGGTTATCTAGTGCTGAATTCGGCTCCAACTGAATCATGACCATGCAGAATTCCATCTTGACCAAACAAGTGGCAAATGAGATCTGAGGTATTCTTGGAACACTAGGGAATTATGGATAGGGCAGAAGCCTGATCTCTGGATAAAAGATTTTGAAAAATATGCCAAGGTCAGATCCAATAACCCATCTTTTGATGCAGGTAAAAGCTGCACTCTCTAAAACCAAAAACACAGCATCCAAGGGACCGGACAACATCCCAAGCTGCGGTTTACACGAGCGTCAGAACGAACTGGCTCCCCACCTAAGTACCATGTTCAATCATAGTCTCAAGTCAGGCTTTGTGCCCACTGAATGGCACACAGCAACAGTTAACCCACTCCACAAAGGGGAAGTCACCACTGATCCTGGGAACTATCGGCCTATTAGCCTGACGAGCCTGTTCTGCAAGGCCATGGAACGTATCATCATGGAACTCATAAACAAAGACATTGGTAACCTCCAAACTCTGGACCCCACCCAGTTTGGGTTTGTGAAAGGTAGATCATGCCTTCTGAACCTGATCGACTTCTTTGTGGCAGTCACCAAAGCCGTAGATGAGGGTAAAGTGGTTCACACAGCCTATCTTGACCTCGCCAAAGCTTTCAGCACCATCCCCCATTCTGGAATTATAGCTAAACTCACTAAACTAGGTGTAAATCCCTACGTCACAAGATGGGTTGCCAATTGGCTCACTGACAGAACCCATACTGTAAAAGTTGCAGACTCCAAATCGGACTTCAAACCAGTGAGAAGTGGAGAACCACAGGTTTCAGTCCTGGGACCTCTCCTGTTTGGTATCTACTTCTCTGGAGTACAGGCTAACAGAGAAGGCCTCTGGCTAACGAAGTTCGCAGATGATTGCAAACTAGGAGAAATAGTCGAGTCCCCAAATGATGTGGGCATCCTACCGAAGGGCCTCACTGAGACAGATGCCTGGTGTCAGAGTCAGGGCCTCAAGCTCAGTGCAAAAAGTGCATTGTCATCCCCTTTGGTAAAAAATCCATACCCATGAACTACCACATAAACAGCAGTCTACTTAATGCCGAATGTGTGATAAGAGACCTTGGGACCCAGGTGGACAGTAGTCTCTCCTTTGATAATCACATCGCCACAGTAGTCAGGAAATCCTCATCTCATCACAAAAGGGTTCTCATCCAGGAAAACAGAGGTCACTGTTACCCTTTATTCGGCACTCATTAGACCCATTATAGAGTACAACGCCCATTTTGGAATGTACCTCATAAGACATCTGCAGCAGCTGGAAAGGCCACAGAAGTACCTCACAAAGAGGAATACTGGCCTCAAACAGATGCCCTACACTGACCGTCTCAAAAAACTCCAGCTTTACTCTATAGCATATCACCTACTCTGAGGAGATCTCTGCCTAACATATAAAGCTATGTTAAACCCACAGCTGTTGGACATGCTACACCTAAAGAAATCCCAATCCCTCTGAACTACACACTCTAGGACCTAAACCTTGTCACTACAATAAACAGGACCTGCTGGAGGAATAGATTCCTGTCCCAGAGACTTCCTATACTCTGGAACAAGCTACCCATCTATGTCAAGCAAAGTTCCTCATTAGCACTCTTCAAGAAAAATCTTGATGAGTGGATGAAAAATAGGTAATACACCCCGGGGATCACTTCTGTGGCTCTGCTCGACAGAGGCACAGGAAATTAATTTTCTTGGGTGGCGTAAGCCAGGGAAACTTGTTGGCTGGGCTTACTTAGGCCCTTGCGCTGATAGCCTAGTACCTACATATGAACATTGGATCTGCACTATATATGCACACTGGTAAAATTTATAGCAATATGAATCAAAGTCTGATGACTGGTGCAATATGTTTTGATCACAAAAAAATTCTTCAAAGCAGTCAATCATGAGCAATTACTAAAAAAGATTGCTGACTACAGTTTCTTTTCAGGGCTGTACAACAGTTTTTCAACTAGATATAAAAAGTATACATGCTCCTATTAAAATGTCAGGTATTTGTGATATAAAAAATGAGACCACAATAAATTATTTCAAAACATTTCCCACCTTTAATGTGACCTATAACCTGTACAATTCAATTGAAAAACAAAAAAATATGTTAGGGGAAGAATATAAAAAATAAAAAAATGTACAATAAGCTGGCTGCATATGTGTGCACACCCTTAAACTAATACTTTGTTGAAGCACCTTTTGCTTTAATTAGACCATTCAGTCTTCTTGGGTACACACCTGCCATCAATTAAAGACTGATTAACCCCAAATAAAGTTCAGCTGTCCTAGTAGGATTTTCCTGACATTTACTCAGTTACCTGCTATAGCAAAAGCAATGGTTCACAGACAGCTGACAAAGCATCAAAGGGATCTCATTGTTGAAAGGTATCAGTCAGGAGAAGGGTACAAAAAAATACCCACAGCATTGGATATACTATGGAACACAGTGAAGACAGTCATCAAAAAGTGGAGAAAATATGGGACAACAGTGACGATGCAAAGAACTGGACGTCCCTCCAAAAGTGATGAAAAGACAAGACGAAAACTGGTCAGGGAGGCTGTCAACAGACCTACAGCAACACTGAAGGAGCTGCAAGAATTTCTGGCAAGCACTGGCTGTATGCTACACGTGACAACAATCTCCCAAATTCTCCATATGTCTGGCCTATGGAGTAGGGTTGCAAGACAGAAGCCTTTTCTTACACAGAAAAACATCCAGGGCCGGCTAAAATTTGCAAAACAATACATCAAGTCTCCCAAAAGCATGTGGGAAAATGTGTTATGGTCTGATGAGACCAAGGTTGAACTTTATAGCCGCAATTCCAAAAGGTATGTTTGGTGCAAAAACGACACTTTGCATCACCAACAGAACACCATCCCCACAGTGAAGCATGGTGGTGGCAGTATCATGCTTTGGGGTTGCTTTTCTTCAGCTGGAACTGGGGCTGTAATCAAGGTGGAGGGAATTATGAACAATTCCTAATACCAGTCACTTTTGGCCCAAAACCTTCAGGCGTCTGCTAGAACGCTGAAGATGAAGTGGAATTTCATCTTTCAACTAGACAATGACCCCCAAACATACATCCAAATCAACAAAAGAATGGCTTCACCAGAATGGCCCAGCCACAGCCCAGACCTAAATCCAATAGAATCTGTGGAGTGACTTAAGAGGGTTGTGCACAAGAGATGCCCTCGCAATCTGACAGATTTGGAGCGCTTTTGCAAGTAAGAGTGGGCAAATATTGGCAAGTCAAGACGTGCTGTGCTGGTAGACTCCTACCCAAGAAGACTGAATACTGTAATTAAATCAAAAGGTGCTTCAACAAAGTATTAGTTTAAGGGTGTGCACACTTATGCAACCAGCTTACTGTACTTTTTTATTTTTTATATTTTTTACCCTAACAGATTTGTTGGTTTTTCAACTGAACTGTACAGGTTGTAGGTCACATATAAAGGTAGGAAAAGTTTTGAAATGATTTATTGTAGTCTCATTTTTTTATATCACACCACTGAATCTATCCAATGAATCCTAATATATATATATATATATATATATATATATATATATATATATATATATATATATGGAGCTTATAATTCCTTGGTAAATGGAAACATTTCCTGCAGCTCTTGGACCACTTTTATTCTTATTATTTACTAACACACTCTTCTGGGTCCTCCCAAAACTGCACTGCATAACTTATGCAGATGATGTGTTTACTAGGCATGGGAAATCACATCAGGAAATCTCTACAAAGCTGCAGTTTGATTCTGAAGTACTTTGGAAGTGGTTAGCTAACAACAAACTTATAAGTGCCAGCAAGAGTACAATCATGCTATTTGGCAAATCTCAAAAGATTAAATGTGCCCCATCCCTGCTATCACTGGTCTTTCTTTTAACATTTTGCCTACAACCATCTCTCAAAGATGCTTTGGAATTCTCTTAGCTTCTTCTCTCTCTTTTAGTCTTCACAAAAAGACCAATGTTAACAAAAACTAGGACAATACAAAGCACTCCATTCCTTTTCAGGGTAGAATCTCCTCACTTCAGAAGCCAGGCTCTCCCTAGACATCAAGGCATTCACTCCTAGTATCAAATGTGGTCTTTCCCTTACTGTAGCAAACTAAGCTGCTGATACCACATTATCACAAATCACTGAGAACAAAATACTATGCTTGATCAACCTAGATAACAATAAAATACACCACTGCACCACAGTAAAGAATGGTAGATGGCTTTCAGTTCCAGCTGCTTAATACTGGATAACGTCTGCTATTAAAGATCAGATTCTTTAATATGGAATGTAACTGTCAACTTAGAAATATAGACTTCACTCAGTTAACCAGACCCCATTGCAAATTAGCCTCTAATGAAAAAGCCTTCTTTAATTCATCTTCCAGTCGGAACAACCAACCAAAAAGGCATAAGATAAGTCAACAAACTTACTAGCTTTAAATTACAACTAAAAACAAATCTGATAAAACATCATGCTTGTAAATGTTTCAGAGATGTGGGCTACAAATCACCTAAAAGGTAAGGCACAATTATGTATTCCATCTTCCATGGCTTAATACTAATTCCGCTCTTATTATACTCATTGGAATCGAACTGTAAGCTAATTTGCTCTGTCAGTAAAGAACTGCAGCTACATGAAAATCCAAAATGACCTGTTCATAAATGAAAATTCAGTACTGTGCTGTCTGCAACTATGTTAGTGCCAATGAAAATGTCTACTTTAATAGTTCTACATTTGTGCCTTGCATCTCTGGCCAGGGTCATGGCAGAAAAGGGTCCTTGGACCAGTTCACCTCCTGGTTAACAAAATACACTAATGCATGAACAGATAAAAGAAAAGTAGAAAAACGAAATTGGAAAAAATATAATAAAATTAAGACTGCAATAATTGACAAAATAATATACTTCCTGTAATTAGAATCAACGTCAAGTCAGAAAATGACAACAAAGTGGATCCCCATAGTTACGCCAAGATGATGGATGAAGAGATGATTAATAGAAATGTACTACTTGAAGGGTAGATGGCCTTCGTCTGCTAGAAGTAGAAAAAAGTACACATGCACAGCATAAAGAAAGAAGTCTGAAAACAAACCCAATAATCACTTTACATGCAGGTCTAAGGACAGGAACTGGAACAGGTTTCAGAAACACTAAAACTTCAATATTACGAGGTAAAAAGTTAAAAAAGATTAAAGAATTCTCCCAAAACTACTAGCATACAATTTCCTTAAGCAAAAACATACTTGTGAATCAGAACAACAGTAGTGGGTGCAGTTTGTTGACATATGGCAAGAATTTTACAAAAACAGAAGGCCAGCTATACAGCATCAGCATCTCACTGTACATTTCAAAAGGACAGGAACAAGATTGACACAAATGTTACAAGAAAACCTTCATGCTTCAAGTATTTTTAACAAATCTCAGATGAATTAGAATAGGTGACAAGTGTTCAGAAATTAAAAAGAAAACATTATGAAAAACATAACCATTATTACTGATGCCTATTCTATTTATCTGTCTTTGTTGACGTGAATAGCCAGAAAGGGTAAAACCATTTTCAGCACTGACCCAGGGAGAAAAGCTTCATCTAATTATGTAAACCTGTTGCAACTACTGTATAACCTGTTGCATCTCCTAACTTTCATTCTCTGTTAGTAGCTTCTGTTTAAACTAACCACCTAAACCCTCAGCTCTACTGCTATAGCCCCTCCTTTCTCTCCCCCTCCCATTCTCCACACTATTTGTCCCCCCCCTCTTCCTATCAATGGCTATACATTGCCCTTCTTTTGAACAACGATTATCTTTTTGTTTTTACTCTCGTATGTAGTACATTTTGACCACTGCTATCAGTACAACCCTTAATGTTCATCATTTTTTCTTTTGTTTTTCTCTTTATAATTAATTTCATATTTGTAGTGTTATTTTTAATAGTTTTTGCCCTGTATGTTTACCTTTACTTATGTTTGATGGGGCTCTTTCCCCTTGGGTATCCACTGAAAACTGGTTGCTTACTATCAATGCAATGCAAATAGCAAATAACCGTTTCTTTTCGCAATTATTTTGTATTGTGATTGTTATTTAATATTTGTATATAGTCACTTTATCTTTACTTATGTTTGCTGGGGCTTTTCTCCTCGAGTCTCCACTGAAAATGCGTTTGTTTTAAAACTCAGTTGGACTGACCCGGTTAACAAATTTGAAATAAATAAATAAAAAAAAGAAGTTATGTACTTACCATAACGTTCCATGTGAGTTGTTCATCTCGCATTCATTCTTACACATGGGTTCGGAGCCAATCCATCGGCTCCAAGTCAGCCGCTTTCACAAGCTCAAGGTTTTAGAGTAGCTCGAGGCCAAGTCCCTATCCCATGATGCTTTCTGTCTCACCTCAGATCTAGTTTGCTGATCCCAGCATGTAACATATATAACCATAACAGGTACTCAGCCGGAGTAAGAAATTGTATAACAAGACCCACCAGACCGCAAGTCTTACTTGTTCTTCGAGAAGCCTGGAGGGGGAGGGCGGGTGGGAATGTAAGAATGAAGGCAAAATGAACAACTCACATGGAACGTTATAGTAAGTACATAACTTCTTTATGTGAAGTTGTTCAATCTTGCCGTTCATTCTTACACATGGGTAGCGTCCCAAGCACTGTAATCCTGGGTGACTCACTGGAGTATATTCCTGAGGACAGTTGAACCAAAGGAAGCCCTGTCCCTGGAGACCCTGTCTACTCTGTAATGAGTGATGAAGGTATGCGGCTTAGACCAAGTGGCAGCTGCACATATAGTGTCCAAAGGCAGCCTAGCTGCATAAGCTGAGGAAGTAAAAACAGCCCTAGTGGAATGCGTTTTCACGCTATGTTCTAATGGATGATTCACTGAAGTTGGGAGTTCAATAGTTTGATTCAGGTTAGCCTCTGAACACACCTTTGGAAGGAAATAAGGGTTAGTCCTCAGTGACACTCTGTCAGGGTGAAACACCAAATACAGGGGTTTGATAGATAGGGCCTGAAGTTTGAACACTCTACATGCCGAGGTAATGGCTACCAAGAAGATAAGTTTTTTCCAAGAGAGAAATTTCAGATGGCAGGATGATGTAGGCTCAAAGGGAGGATGAATAATCCGTGACAACACAAAATTCAGATTCCAGGGAGTAAAAGGTTGTTTAACAGGTGGTCTAAGATGTATGGTACCCTTTAGGAAGGCCCTACAGAGTCTGTGAGACATTAAGGTAGAACCTTCAGATACGAGGTGAAAATTTGAAATTGCAGCCAATTGAACTCTTATAGTGGCAGCTGCAGCATCTTCATTAAAAAGCTTAGTCAGGAATTCCAAAATGCTAGCAATTGGGGCGATGTAAGGGTCAATAATATTTTGGGAAGCCCAAAAGGCAAATCGCTTTCATTTACTGGCGTACAACTTTCTTGTGGAAGCTTTATGAGAGGATACAAGAATATGCTGTACCTCTGAGGAGAAATCGTGTGACCTGGCTAAGTTGGGATTTGGAGCAGCCAAGATGTCAATCTGAGGGAATGAACAGAAGGATGAAGGGCCCCTGATGAATGTGTCAGTAGATCTGGAGCTGGGTCCAGAATCCAAGGTTCCTCCAGTTGGTAGAGTCGAAGGAAGGGGAACAAAATCTGTCGAGGCCAAAACGGGGCTATTAAAATTACAGTCCTCCCCAGGGCTTTCACTTTATGCAAGAATTTTGGAATCAGGGGAATTGGTGGAAAGACATATAGGAGTCCCAGGGGCCAATTGTGTATGAATGAATCCCTTGGGCTGTCCCCTGGTGGGGGATTCAGGGCAAAGTAGCTTCTGCATTTGGCATTCATAGGGGATGCAAACAGGTCGCAGCATGGCTGGCCCCATCTGCGGAAAATCTTCGCTGCAACCTCATTCTTGAGAGACCACTTGTGTGGCATCAGAATGGCTCTGCTCAGTCTGTCCACAATCACGTTGGATTTTCCCGGGATGTGCGTTGCTATCAGAAAGTGCCCATGGATACAGCCCACTACCAAACTCTCAGAGCCTCTCAGCATAATAAGACCTGGTTCCCCCTTGCTTGTTGATGTAACAGACCACAGACATGTTGTCGGTCTGGATCGCAATCATCCCTAGAGGTAGAGAGTGATGCCAAAAGTTCCGCTCTCAACTCCAGGACATTTATGTGCAACTGTGACTCTGTCTCTGACCAGGTGCCTTGGGCTGTTCTTCCCTGAAAAAGCCCCCCCCCCACCCTGTGAGAGAAGCGTCCGTGGTCACCGTGGCTGATGGCAGGGGAAGAACAAAACGGCAAACTATTGTTACCTGATGGCTGGTCAACCACCAATGAAGTTCCTTTCTGCATGAATCTGTAATCATTATCAAGAATGACATCGGAAGTTGTTGGTAAGACCACTGGATGAAGAGTAACAATTGAAGTATTCTCATGTGCATACGCCTCAGAGGAACTGCTATGAGCGTTGCTGCCATAGTACCTAGTAGTTTCAACACTTGAGAGGCTAGTACTTTTCTCATCAGAATGTCTAATATCTGTTGCCAAAGAGTGACTATTCTGTTCAGTGGCAATTTTACCATGGCAGTGGTGGTGTCTAAGTCTGCTCTGATAAAGGAGATAACGCTGCGATGGTGACAACGCAGACTTGTCGAAATTTATAGTTATTCCTAACTGAGAGCACAGATTGAGAGTGTGATCCCTGGATTGAATTAGATGATGCCTGAAGGTGGCGGTGAGGAGACGGTCATCCAGATAACGGAAACACACTGACTCCTAGATGCCTCAGATGAGCCATAACTACTGCCATGCATTTGGTAAACACTCTGGGGGCTGTGCTCAGAACTGGTAGTGACTGGCTCCCAGCCAGAAATGCAAGTGATCTCTGGATGGTCTGGCCATTTTGATATGATAGTATGCATCCTTGAGATCTACAGAGCACATCCAATCACCTGTTCCTAGGAACGGAAGAATTGATTGAAGCGTGACCATCTGGAACTTCTGCTTCTTAACGAAGGTGTTGAGTCTGCTGAGGTCTAAGATGGGCCTCCAGTCCCCTGTTTTCTTTGGAACTAAAAAGAATCTGGAGTAAGTTCCGGATCCTATTTGGTCTGTTGGGACTGGCTGGATGACTCTTTTCCTGCAGCCTTTGGATTTCTATGGTTGCTTGATCCCTGAGACTGGGATTTTTCTTCGAACAGGTGGGGGTTTCTGAGAATGGGATGACGTAACCTCTGGTAACAATGCTTTGTACCAAAGAATCTTTTGTAATTTCTAGCCAGGCTTCTGCATACAAAGACAAGCGACCCCTGACTGCCTCCAGAGTAGGACAGTCAGGCCTCCTTTCAGGAGCACTGGTAGGGTTTGCCAAAGAACTGATCCCTGTTGCCCTGGTTTTGCAGACTCCATCTGCCGCCTGCGTGGCACCTTCCATTATTACCCTTCCTCTGCCCCTGGAGGGGCGATTCACTATGTGTGTTATGAACAGCTCCTTGGGACTTCCAGAACCACATTTTTCCACCCTTTTGCCCTTTGGGGTACGGTCTTGTAGGGGTGGAAAAAACGGACTCCTACAGCAGATAGAGTCTTTCCATCTTGCTCACACCTAGTGAGGGTCTCCTTGACTTTAGGCCTGAAAAGGGATGAGCCATCAAATGGGATATTAACGAAGGAAGACTTGAAGGCTTCCGCAAAGGAGCACAAGTGCATCCAGGAATGTCTCCTAAGAGCTACTGCTGAACCCGCTGCCCGACTCAAACCATCGGCTGCATAAGAAATGAGCCGCTTGAACGAATTAACTATGAAATTAAGGGTATTGAGCTGGGCCGCCATCTTATCCGAAACAAAAGTCGCTGAACCACAGATGCGTTTCCCATACCTATCCATCATCCTGGAATCTCTCTTAGGAGGATGGACAGTAGAAGAGGTTTCAGACGTATCTTTCTTGGTGGCTGCCGCCGCCACCACAATGGCATCAACCGGCACTCCCTTGGTAAGGAATATTTTGTCTTGGGGTGAGGTAATAAATTTGTTGGGCCTCCGAGGGACAGGTTTCACAGTATCAGGAGACCCCCAAGCCCTTCGAGCAACCAAATCCATGAGTTCATCAAAGGGTGGAGTCACCCAGGAGGTGGAGGGTTGAGACCCAAAGGCCTTCAGGAGCACCAACTCATCATCTGATGACATAGGAGTCTTGGAAGACATAACTCTCCTCATAGCATCGAAGGCTCCACTGCTCCGACGCGAGGAAGCAGCCGGTTCTGAAGAAGATGGTAATCTCCCTGATGCCGACACAGTGGACTCCGACCCAGAGAAAGGAGCCGAGCTCATCCGAGCCAAAGCTCCGAGTGTAAGGGTCGGAACCGACCCATCGGTTTCACTCCCCCCCCCCCCGGATCTGACCAGAAAGTGTCGGCTCCCAGACTCCTCGAATGACACCGAAGTAATCTGAGTTGATGGAGCCGATAGCACTGGAACAGGCCTCTGCTCCAGAGGTTCCACAATCATCAGTTCCACCTCCCCTGGCTTGGCTCGGAGGAGGAGTAGACACAGCAGGTAACATAGTCTTCGGCTCCGAAATTGGTTGGGTCGAAGCCGATAATTTCCCCAGTGCCGGATTCTCGAGAAGCCTCTGCACCACACGGTCTACATCCACATTGGAGAAGGTTCTCGAAGAACGAGTAGAAGGTATCGAGGAAGCTACTGATTGCAAAATGGGTGACCTAAAGGTTTCGGAAACCGGCTCCAATACCTGGGACTGGCTCAGAAACACCAGCTCGGTGCTCGGCTCCGAAGACTGCGGAACCGGCTACCGCACCTTCTCAGTAAGGCTTGGAGCCGACGACTTCGGTTCTGATGAAGTTTTAGATGATTTTGAGCCCTTCGATGATTTAGAAGCCTGGTCAGCCTTGTCCAATGAGTCCTAGAAATCTGGTTTCAGCAAGCCCCTGTCTACCAGTTTCCTCCTATGCTCCAGTAACACTCTGCTGCTAAAGGAGTGACAGATGGAGAAATCTTCCTGAAGATGGACTGCCCCCAAACAGTACACACAACTGACATGCAGCTCAGTTATAGACATTTTCTGCCCATATTTCTTAAATTCAGATTTTTGTTTTTCCTTTTGATCAGTCATATCAAAAAATAGTACATGTCCAGTGAACAAACCAAGTCTATAAAGATATATATATATATATATATATATATATATATATATATATGCAAATCTGGTTCCCAGCCAGAAAACCAATCAAGAAAAAAATAGACTAATCTAATAACACACACACACACACACACACACACACACACACACACACACACACACACAGAGAGAGCAAAAACACTAAAGCTGTGAATCTACAAAGCTAACTTATTTAAACTCCAAGGATAAAAGTATTTTGAACTTATCTAAACTTTTCTATACTAACGAGACAAGGAAGATCAAAAACTGCGGCCAATAAGGCCTAAGATTAGCTTCTCTATAAAGACAAAGAAATTCGTCCAAACAGTAAAGACAAAGCCTAAACAACATATTAAGGCTAACTAGCCAAAAACACACCAATTATATAAGGAAATATAGGGAAAAAGTAGTTTTGTACCTACCATAAATGTAGATGTCCGATAGACATGCAACTGCAGTCATAACATGTGGGTTTGTCCTGCCACAGGCAGCCCTCGGTCGGCCGGATTCCAAAGTCTGGGTCCGATGTCGGCTGATGTCGCATTTCTCTCCGACGTCAGAGCGGCTGGAGTACATAAGCATCAGCCGACGCCATTTTCTTCAGTGTTTCCTGCCCCAGATGCCAGGTGCCCTCCAAGGAAGGCTGTAATCAAATTGGAAGACAAAAACAGGATTCTAACAAATAAATGAGCAATAAAACAAATACACCATAACAGATATCCCCAGCTAAGAATAACAGGGATAGGAGTGGACCCTAGGCATAGAGGGGTATGGAGGGAGGGTAAATCCGACTGCAGTTGCATGTCTATCGGACATCTACATTTATGGTAGGTACAAAACTGTACTATGTCCTTCAAGAATGCAACTGCAGTCATAACATGTGGGTAGAATACCATAGCTTAGCTGGGGAGGAGGTATGCTCTAGGAAAGAGATGGTGTGGCAATCAAACCCTGCAGGACTGCCGAAGCAAAGCCTGCTCTGGATCTGGAATATAGAGGGAGATTGTAGTGTTTGGAGAATGTATGCACAGAGCTCCATGTAGCAGCTTCTAGAATGTCCTTGGTAGGCACCCCTCTTAAGAATGCTGTAGAGGTGGCTGTAGCTCTGGTGGAATGTGGTCTGACATTGGCTGGAACAGTCTTTCCATGAAAGGAATAACAGAATCTGATGCAATGTCCAATCCATTTAGAAATAGTCTGTTTTGAAATTGCTTTTCCTTGGACTGCAGCAGCGTAAGCTACAAAAAGTTGTTCAGACTTCCTACTGGCCTTGGTTCTGTCCAGGTAGTATCTAAGTTGTCTGTGAATGTCCAAGGTATGCAAAAGTCTTTCTCCCTTATTTTCAGGATTGGGGAAGAAAGCAGGCAGATGAATGGCTTGATTTAGAAAAACCCTAGATACCACCTTTGGCATAAAAGTAGGGTTGGTCCTTAATGAAACCCTGTCTCTGTGGAAAATAATAAAGGGTGGTATTGCCATTAGGGCCTGTAGCTCCGAAACCCTTCTTGCTGAGGTAATTGCCAACAGGAAAGCTGTCTTCCATGAGAGAAATTGCAAGTCAATTGAAGCTGCTGGCTCAAAAGGAGGTAGAGTCAGTTTTTCTAAGACAAAATTGAGGTCCCAGGCTGGCACTGGGGCCTTTCTTGGTGGCTGAATGTTCTTGATTCCCCTGAGGAATTGTCTTAGTAAGTGGTGAGAGAAAACAGGAGGATCAGTGTTGTATCTAGCTGAAATAGCAGATGCATGTATCTTTATGGAAGAATATGAGAGGCCGTTCTTTAACATATCTGCCAAATATTCCAAGATGAGTGGGATGTTCAACAATGATGCATCATGTCCCTTGCTGGTATTCCAATTGCTGAATCTTTTCCACTTTGCTAAGTAAACCTTTCTGGTGGATGGTCTTTGAGCCTCTGTTAGTATCCGCTGAACTTCCTTGGAGAGAGATAAGCTGAAGTTATTTATGGGATCTCCCAGGCTGTTAGCTGCAGTGTCTGAAGATTTGGATGCAGTATTTCGAAATTGTGTTGAGTCAAAAGTAGAGGCCACTGAGGGAGGGCCCGCCTCCTGGTGTGACATATGCTCCGTAGTACTGGGTACCAGTGTTGTCTTGGCCAATCCGGAGCTATTATGATTCCCTTGGGCTTCTCTGCTTTGATCTTTAGTAATACTGAGGTCATCGGTGGCAGAGGTGGGAATGCATAGATTGCTAGGGAATTCCAGTTGAATGAGAGGGCATCTATTTTCCAAGCTTTTGGATGGTATGTCCTTGTGCAAAATTTTGGTAGAAGATGGTTGAGGTGAGAGGCAAATAGGTCCACTTCTGGCTTGCCCCATGTCGAAGTGAGTTGTCTGAAGGCCTTCGGATGTAACCTCCACTCGTGTGGATCTGTGAAATTCCTGCTTAGGCTGTCCGCCAACACATTGTCTTTTCCTGGAACAAACTGGGATTGTAACTGGATGTTTAGGCTCAGTGATTTCTCCCAAAGCTGCATTGTCAGTCTGCAAAGGGGATAAGAGTGGGTGCCCCCCTGCTTGTTTATGTACCACATTACAGTGGTGTTGTCTGTCCGTATCATTAAATGGCCTTGCTGGAGTTGGTGTTGAAAAACCTCGATGGCATGCATTACTGCCAGCATTTCCTTTTGGTTTATATGCAGATGTGTTTCCTTTGGAGACCATTGTCCTTGTATACACCTGCCTTCCATGTGCCCCATCCAAGGTCTGAGGCGTCTGTAGTCATGGTCTGTGTTATCTGTGGTTTTGAATGACATACCTGTGTTTTCCTGGCTCACCGAGGCCCACCATAGGAATTCCTTTTGTAGGCATGGAATGAGTGGTATGATTGTCTCCGAGTTGTTGCTGTGTTGAGACCAAATGCTTTTTAGGTACCATTGAAGCTTTCTCATGTGTAATTTTGCTAATGGAACCAGTAGAATGCAGGATGCCATGTAACCCAGGGCCTGTAGGAATCTCCTTGCAGTCATCTGGGTGAGTTTTGCTAAACCTTTGAAGTAATGAGTTAACTTCTCTTGCTTGTCTTCTGTCAGGTAAGCCATCTGAGAGGCTGTGTCTAGTTTGGCTCCTAAGAAGATTATTTGCTGGGATGGCTGCAGTCTTGACTTTTGGAAGTTGACTGTGTATCCCAGAGCTTGAAGTAATCGTATGACATAATCCAGGTTTTTTGTCAACATCAATTTGTCGTCCGCTTGAATGAGGCAGTCGTCCAGATACGGGTAAATTTGTATTCCCTGGAGCCTGCAATGAGCAATCACTGAAGCCAGGCATTTTGTAAATACTCTGGGCGCAGTAGATAAGCCAAATGGCAATGCTGAGAATTGATAATGCTCTGGCCCTGCAAGAAATCTGAGGTATCTTCTGCAGCTGTGTCTGATAGGGACATGCAGGTATGCCTCCTTGAGGTCCAGAGTAATCAGCCACGACTCCTTGCCCAGCATGGGAAGGAGTTGCTGTAGAGTCAGCATTTTGAATTTTGGTACTACGAGAAAGGTGTTTAATGCGGACAAGTCCAGTATTGGTCTCCATTGAGATTCTTTTCTTGGAACAAGGAACAGTCTTGAGTAAAACCCCTGGTCTTGTTCTTGTTGTGGAACTCTTTCTATTGCTTTCATTCGAGTCAGCAGAGTGATTTGCTTGATAGCCTCTGCCCTCTGATTTTGTGGTAGGTTTGGCATGCCTTGTTTTCTTGGTAAGGTATGAAAATGAAACCTGTACCCTCGGTCTATAATGTCCTTTGTCAGTCTGTGACAGTTTTCTGCAAACAGAGATAATTTCCCGCCCAAGGGAGCTTCTAGTTGTTCCCTGGTAGGCGGTAGTAGAGGAAAGTCATTGAGTTTGTGGTTGTTGGGCAGGTGAAACCCCTGCATCACTTCTTTGGTTTCCTGGCTGCCATTGTCATCCCCTGTAAGGGCCTCTGTATTGGCCTCTTCCTCGGCCACGTCTGTTCTTACCCCTTTGAAACTTTTCTGGATTAGGAAAGGACCAGTTTTTTGAAGGCCAATTCCTACTGAACCTGGGGGGTTGAACCTGGAGGAAATCTTTCACAGTCTGAACTGATTTTGCTTTTTCTTCGATGGTCTTTAACACATCCTTAGCATTTGCACCAAAAAGCTTGTTCTTTTCCAAAGGTGCATCCAGAAGCTTTGCTTTTACATGATCTGGTAGAGGTTGATCTTTTAACCAAGCATGTCTACGAATCACTGCCCCTGTCATAGCTGCCTTACATGAAGCTTCCAGTGCATCATATCCACACTGCAGGAAGTGATTGCTTACTTGCTGAGTGTTATGTACAGCTTCCTGCAAAGTCTTCCTGTCTAAAGGATCAGGAGAAGCTAATGTTTTTTGTAAATCTTCTAAGAGATAATCCTGATATTGTAACATATGAAAAAGGCAATTTAAAGCTCTCATAGATAAGGTAGTAGATGTGTAAACCTTTTTGCCCCATCTCTCTAATGACCTCGCTTCCCTGTTGGAGGGCAAAGGATTTTTGAGGTGGAGGCTGAAACTCCTTTAGGCCCCTGTGAAATAGTTTCCAAATCAGCAGTATGGGCCCTGAATAAATGGGAATGAGTTTCTGGGACCCTGTAATACCTGTCAGGCTTGGCTGGAGCAGGAGGAAGAGAATCAGGGGTAGCACTAGAGTCAGAATACAAATCATCCAGAACATCAAGTACAGGAGGAATAGCTAAGGGCCTGTGCTGAGGCTTCTTAAGGAAAGTCCTAAGGCGTTTCCTAGAATCAGAATATTCCTGTCCTTGCCACTTGAAATGTTCCCTCATGGTGTGCAGAACTTCCCCAAAAGAAATATCCTCAGGAGGGGAGGCCGAAGGGATGGAATCTTCTGCATCCGAGTCCTCATAGGTCTGGAAGAGCTCTTCCTGGCTATCAGAGTGGACAGAGCCCTCAGAGTCTTCATCTGAAGGAGTAGGGTCAGAGGGCTCAACCCGGGGCCTTTTATCAGGAGGAGGCTGGGATGCTCTCTCAGGATGGGTCTGTGAACCTCTAATCATGGAAATTAAATCAGCAGCCATGGACATAATTTGTATCTCCGGAGTCGGCTGAGGTAAGGATTTAGAAGTAATATGCTTTGTTTTGCTGGCTGCCTTAGCCCTAGTGTAGGCCTTAATAGACATGGCCATAGGAGGCCTGGCAGCTCCACGTGCAGGAGTGACCTTGTCTACAGCAATGGTCTCGGGCATTTCCTCGGTTTCGGTATCCGGAGGAAAATCTATAACTGGCGTCGGAGTAATGTCTGGAATCGGAGTCGTCGGTAATGCGGTGTCTTTGGTTCGGAGTGGTGGAGAGACCGTCTCAGAGGGAACCGGAGCACTCGCTATAGGTTTTGGCGTGGAGTCGGTGGTAGACGGGCCGAGGATGTCGGTCCCGGTCTTTTCGCTTTGGGAGTTTGCGATGTCGGAAGATCCGACGGCATGGTGTAAGCAAATTTATCGCCGAAAAAATCTTCAGCGAACTCCGCCCGGCGCCTGAGAGTGCGCTTGTTGAAGCGAGCACAGGCTACACAGGCCGAGACGTCGTGGTCTGGGCCCAGGCAAGGGAGGCAGTAAGAGTGGAAATCCTTATGAGGTATTTGTTTACCACAAAAAAGACAATTGTTAACTTTTTCAGTAATTTCTGACATCGGCTGAGGCAAGAAAAGGTCCCCAATGGGGTACTTAGCTTTTTTGATGACTTCGGTATCGTAGAATACAGGAGCTGACCGACCGGCACTTGCGAACTGCTTCTGCTTCGGGCACCGCGCGGCAAGAAAGACTGAAGAAAATGGCGTCGGCTGATGCTTATGTACTCCAGCCGCTCTGATGTCGGAGAGAAATGCAACATCAGCCGACGTCGGACCCAGACTTTGGAATCTGGCCGACCGAGGGCTGCCTGAGGCAGGACAACCCACGTTATGACTGCAGTTGCATTCTTGAAGGACATCTGTTCAAAAATTTTGAATAAAGAAAGAAATACTGGCTCGAGCTCTCTCTCAACCTCCGATCTGTTGCAGAGACAAACTAGATCTGGGGTGAGACAGACAGCATCATGGGATAGTGACTTGGCCTCGAGCTACTCTAAAACCTTGAGCTTGTGAAAGCGGCCGACTCGGAGCCGATGGATCGGCTCCAAACACATGTGTAAGAATGAACGGCGAGACTGAACAACTTCACATTAAATAATTACAGTCTACAAATTATACAGGCAAGTACAATCTACAATTTCACCCAATGTGTGTATCTATGTATGTATGTATGCACAATTTATAATTTTATACTATATATGCATATAAAATTTACAATGAAAATTTATATTTGTCAATTTGTCTATTACATGTACAAGTTTACAGGTGGTTAAGCACTGTGTCATTAGTAATGTTTGTTTACTAGCTAGTCAAACTACAGAATTGTTTTAAAGTATTAACTTTTACGGCATAAGATACATCTAGGTAAGCACAACAAGGAGGTACATACATTTTGAGAGTATAGCTAGAGTTAAGAGTGTGGCAGAGGAGATAAGATTTAAGTGAAATAACAAAAGGGAGACAGAAAGAAGTGTGAATGATTAGAAAGGAAGTAGGTTAAGCTGGGGAATAAAGGTGAAGGAAATGCTGGCATACTAAGCATGATCATAACCAAGATTTATTCAGATGTAGTTTGAGCAGACCTATGAAAAGTGGGGTAGCTTGTCGCAGAGTTTGATGTGTTTTGGGATAGTATTCCATACTTTTAAGACATAGCGGGAGTAAAGTGAGTCTTTGGCTGAGTTATTACACTTAGTTATGCTATAATAAGAGTTTGGCAAGGGAGGTAAGGCAGCAAGATATTTTTAGTGTGGGACATTTATCTGGATAGTAAATAAGTTTATATGCAGATACTAATTGTGAATGCTTTAGGACATTGCTTAGGTCAAGCTAGTTAAGGCCTGACAGTGGTGGAGTCTATGTGTTGAGCTAGCAGTAAATTCAGTAATTTCATTATAGCAAGAGGCTAGTTTTGATTCAAGAGTGGTATTTAAGTTAGTTAGGATATTTGATGCATAAAGGAGGGCTGACAGTAAGTAGACTGAGGCTAATGTTTCCCAGGGAGTTTACTCTGTGTAACTACTACTATGTTAGAAAGATCACTTTTGGTTGTTGTATTGTTTTGAGATGAAGAGCATTAGTTTTGCTAGGGTTAAAGAGCAGGCATGATTCTTGCTAAGCTTCTACAGAGGTAAGAGTCATCATAATCATCATCTTCTTTCGGCTGTTCCCTTTAGGGGTCGCCACAGCGGATCATCCGTTTCCATTTCTTCCTGTCCTCTGCATCTTGCTCTGTCACACCAACCACCTGCATGTCCTCTCTCACCACATCCATAAACCTTATCTTAGGCCTTCTTCTTTTCCTGTTACCTGGTAGCTTCATCCTTAGCATCTTTTTCCCAATATGCTCAGCATCCCTCCTCAGCACATGTCCAAACCAACGTAACCTTGCGGTTTGGCTAAATTCCTGGAGTTTGGAGAGAGTTGGGGCTGCACATTTTAACGTTGAATCATCAGCATATTGCACAATGCTTGTGTGCTGTGTGGCAGTATGGATGGAGTTTATTTATACAGATATTAAAGAGTTGTCCAAGGAATGAACTTTGTGGATCTTCTATGGTGACAGGTTGAAATGGAGAATAAGCCCGTTGCCATTTGACTGCTTGTTTTCTTTCAGACAGACAACTAAGGTATAATTTTATACTTAAAAGGAGAGAAAGCTCACTTCCAAGATGGCTGCATACCAATCAGTTTAATTTCAGCACTCTCAGTATGGAGAAAAAAAAACTGAAAAATAAGAGGTACTAATTCTGCCAGCTGGAGTAAAATTCAGTTACTGGCAAGTAAGTACATTGCCTGAATGCCAGCAAAGAAAACAAATTTAGATAACTTGAAAGAAAATAAACTAGGAAAAAGTGAAGAGAAAATACTGCCTGAGAAGAATCCTGCAACTGTTCAGCAAAAACTAGTACACTCCCCAGCTCTGGTACAACAGATGAAGTAATTTAGGGAAAATAAATCAATCAAATGTACAAAAAACTGATGAGAAATTAGACATTAAATGAGTATATCAACTCCAATAACAAAAGGCTGGAAAAAAAGTTTTAATTAGCTATTCAGATAAGCTGATAAAAGTCAGAGGTTGAAATGAAGAAAAGGCTGGCCAAGTGCGAGACTTTTCAAGAAGAGATGTTTAAAAAAAAATGGTATATAATGGTTTTATAGTAAAAAAAAGTAAAAGTAAAAAAAATGCGAGATATACTAATGGGAAAAAATTAGGGAGACCGGACGTTTTCCCATTAGTATACTCTCTGATTTACAATGAGCATGCTGGTTGGGCTGGCCAATCAGCGTGCTCGTTTTTGAACATTTTAGGCCGGTCATTCTATAATAAAGATGTAATCACACCAGCAGAAAGAGCTGATTTGAAAATATGTGGCAGACGGGCGATGTATTAAAGATTAGATACAGTAGCCTGTTTACAGAAAATGATTATTCACTGTACAACAGGCAGAGAAGCAAAATTATCCCAGCAATAAGGGAATGTTGACAGGCAGCTGTGAGATTCAAGTTGCTGTATTCATCTCTCTTCAGAATATTTTTCTCTGGAGGATTAATGAAAATTTTTGATGCAGAATAAGCTGAGGAAATAAAGTTTACCCAACAAAAAGTGAGACAACTCTGCTGCTCATTCTTCTGACAATACAGATCATAGACAGGCTTTGCCAAAAAAACAACTTTTCCAGTGTTCCAAAGGAAAATACTTGAGCGAGAAAAACAGCACAAGAGTTGACTAGAAGAATCGGGAGTACCTTTGCCTTTAACCAGAGTCTGGTGTTGAGAGATGGAGATGAACAGAAAAAAGACCAACAACACTGAAATTAGCCAATTAAATTTAAGATTATAAAGCATCAATCACATTTGTGAAATAGGGCTTTGCAAGAAAAAGTGCCTAAAGAGATTGGATTTTTGTTGACTTTGTTACATTTGTGGATAGACTGTAAAACATATACCCTATTTTAAGTCATCTACGTTTAGACGGACATTAATGGAAAAAAAGTATTTTGTTCTTAATATTTATACAAAACATTTCATGATATTAACTTCAGGTTATATAGTAAAGCAGATTTGTGTAGTAATGAAGTCAGGGGTATCTTAAATATGGGGCTGAGGGTGAATCATTTCAGTGATTGTGATAGGTGTTAAAGCAGTGATGAAGAACCTTTTGGGTTCGGTGTGTCAAAAAGTCGGAAAATACCTAACCTGATTCTGCTTGCATGTTAATCCACCAAACAAACAAAACAATAAATAAATTAAATAAATAAATAAAAATAAACAAAAAAGCATGGCTCTCAATATATCAGGGATAAATCTCAACAGAATCAGGGACAAATCTAATAATAAGAGACATGGACACTTTTAAACTACTAGTACTATTAATACGAGACACTGACAAAAAAATGAATGTGAATTAATATACATTTTGTGAAGTAAAATTCGTCTATAAATCTAATTATTGTCATTAAGTGTAAAAAGATGCCAGTTTTAGGAGGGATTAAGAAGGACAGTTGAGAGGAATGTAAAAGAGCACATTCTTAGAAATGCAGACTACTTGCCCTTTGCAGAAGTGTAACCACGAAAAGAAAACAATGTCAGCACTGCCCTCTGCAGACTGTACCAAGAAAGTATACCAAAATAAGTATTTGAGGTTAGTAACTTCCTTACCTCTGCAGCAGTGTTGTTGAAATGCCTCCTGGCACACAATAATTCAATGCACTTCACACAAGCAACAAATGCAAAAGCAGTTTCTTTGATAACTTGGGTATTGGGGAATGCTGGTGTGTCACCCAAAATGTCATGGCATGTCATCTGTGACACGTGTCATAGGTTCACCATCACTGTGATAAAGATATTTAAGCAAACAAGTACTTTCTTTTAGTTTTAAGGCATACATGCATTACAATGTAAAAAGAGAAGTGAGGCTGGACAAAAGAATATTTAAGTTAATATGCTGTAATCTTGGGCTGTTGAGGCCGGGGTGGGCAATGGGGTCTAGAAGTGCACTGAATATGTAGAGTCGAGATGTTCTCTCTTATTTTTGCATAGGTGAATGTCCGATTACAGCCCGTGGCTTAATTAAAAAAAAAAAAAAGAGTTATGTACTTACCATAACTTAGCATCTGTGTTATCCTATGTCACTATTCATCACTCTTGGGTCTGGGATCTGAGCAGGCAGCCTTATAGACTCCTTCTAGGCTCAATTTCTTCCAACTCCCATAATGCCTTGCTGCCCTCTAACCCCTCAGATTGAGTTTGCCCTAAGCTAGAAAGCAGCTAACTAAGACCTTGACCATCAGAGAGAACATCTCCACAACCTCTAGATCCCACAAGACGGGGGAAGGAGGGAGGAATAGTGATGAATAGTGAAACAGGATAATACAGATGTCAAGTTATGGTTAGTACATAACTCTTTATGTGATGTTATCTATGCCACTATTCTTCGCTCTTGGGTCAGAGTCCCCAGCTATCCTAAATCCTGGGCAACCTCATGAAAGGACATGCCAAAGAACTGTGAAGCTAAAAGTAGCCCTTTCTTTGAGATGTTAAGCTTGTAGTGATTGACAAAATTGTGAGGAGAAGACCAGGTGGCTGCCGCACAAATGTCATCTATGGAATGACGGGCAATACAGGTAGCTGACCTCCATAGACCTAGTTCGATGAGCTCTGATTAAACCTGGTATAGATAAGCCTTTGGAAGAACAGACAAAGGAAATGCATGCTGAAATACAGCTGGAAATAGTTATTTTGGAAATCGCCTGACCTTTCCTGTTAAGAGAGAACGTCACAAATAGCTGGTCAGACCTGTGGAAATAGTCTGTTCTATGCAGGTAAATTCATAACTGCCTATACATGTCTAGCGTATGTAAGGGATATTCCTCTTTATTAGTAAAATTTGGGAAGAAAACTGGCAATTCAATTGACTGGTTCAGGTTTGCTTCCATTGCAACCTTAGGCATGAACAAAGGGTTACAGTTTGCAGAGTCACTCACTCTGTCTTTATGAAAAACCACAAAAGGCGGTTTGATAGAAAGAGCCTGCAATTCTGAAACTTTCTTAGCTGAAGTTATGGCTACTAGAAAAGCCGTCTTCCATGACAATAGTTTGATATCATATGTGGCAGCAGGCTCAAATGGACTCTGTGTGAGAGATTGCAGCAGAAAGGCAAGGTCCCAAGGAGGGGAAGGATTCTTGACAGGAGGTCGGAGTAGACGAAAACCCTTTCAAAAACTCCTTGCACAATCAAGAGGAAAAGGTAGGTTCCTCGCAAACATGAAAGTTGGAGAAGGCTGCTAACTGCACTTTGACAGTAGAGAAGCTAGCGCCAGCCAAAAAGAGCAAAGACAAGAACAGTAGGATTTCTGAAATGGAGGCTGAAGAGGGATCCAGAATGCAATACTTAGCCCAAAGAGAGAACCATTTTCACTTACTGGAGTAAACCTTTTGAATGGAAGCCTTATGAGAGGCCAGAATAATGCTCTTGATAGGGGAAGCCAGCCTGGACTGCTTACGATGACTGGAAGTGGACAAACCATGCCGTCAGATGGAAAGTCTGGAGGTTAGGAATCTGAAGTTTAGAGGGATGGGAATCAGATCTGCAATGTGATCTAGTACCCAGGGGGGTACTTCAAATGAGACTGTAGAAGGGGGAAGCACACCTGCCGATGCCAAAAGGGGGCGATAAGGTGATGAGCTTTCTGAAGTACTCTGTCAAAAAGAGGTAAAGGAGGACAGGCACAAAGGAGACCTGGAGGCCAATCGTGAACCAGAACATCCCTGGGGGGATTTCCCATCTGGGGGGATCAGGGCAAAATACCGGCTGCATTTGTGGTTGAGAGGGGAAACGAACATATCATATTTTTTTTGTCCTATCCTTCAATAATTTTACAACCAGATATGAAATAGTGTCTTCTCTTAGTTTGTACGTGAATTATAGGAAACTGATGGTGTGGTTAATGAATTCTATAAACTCGTAAATCTTATCCACACCATCCTTCCAAACAATACATTTATCATCCAGGTACCTCATATAGAGGAATCCTTGAAGGCAATGCTAAAAATGTATTTTTTCTCCGATTCTGCCATCACCATGTTAGCATAAAGGGACCCACAGACTGAGTCCATGGCTACATCCTTCTGTTGCAGGAAAAACTGGTTCTCAAACACTATAAAACTGTTACGCAAGACTATGTCCAACATGTGAGTGCATAGGTTCACTCTGTCTTGAGATAGTTCTGTAAAATTGTGTAAGAACTCAGTAAACCATGTTAGCCCTATGTCATGTGGAATAACTGTATACAGGTCCCTAGATATCTATTGTCAGAAAAAATGTGGATTCATCAAAATTAAGGTTAGTACATTTTTCCAAAATATGCCAAGCATCTTTATATAAGTAGTCAATACTCTGCACATACTTCTTTAAATGATGGTCTAAAAATTTCTCAAAGGAAGAGGTGATCTACGACAGATTTCGTAGGTGGGTTTCTCTTATCCTTATGGACCTTCGGTATGCCAAATATTGCTGGTATCATAGGGTTTTGATAGACAAAAAAAAATGTGTTCATTAGCATCAATTTGTCCCTGTGTTAACATATCATATAAAGCTGAGTGTATCTTGCTGTAGGCAATATTAACCTCATTCTTTGACACGAGTATAATTATTGTCAAATAACAACCCATACATTTTTTCCACATACAGTATACTTGTAGTTTTATTACCACTTTTTCATTAGACTCTGAATTTTTTAGGTGGGTCTTGAATAAAAACTGGGTATTAGTATATGACAACACAGTAACCAAGAAAGGATTCAAGTGCAAACAAAATAACTCCAATAGCAAAACCGCATACTTGAAGGAAATCAGGCTCAGCCTCTGGAAACACCAAAACTCTTTATTAATCCACAAGGAGACAAATATCTTTAACGCTAATAATTGTAGTGCGTTTTCGATTCGTAGTCTTCTTCAGAAAATCAAAGTCAAACAGACTAACAACCAAGACCACTCCTTTTATACACAGAATAGTGCAAATGAATCTCAATTAATTCATTAAACCATTAACCCTTAGACTCTTGGTACTTATTCTCCCATGAAAAATTTTAATATTAAAAGCTTTGATCACTCAGTAACAGACTTAATAAAAAATTTTTTATATACAAAACTTTCTAAAATGAACTCAAAATCCTATTTTGCTTGATAATATATTTTATAAAATACACATATAATGTATGTGATTATATATTAAATCTTCCAAACTTTTAACTTCATTTAAACATATTTAAATACATTAAAATATTAAAATATGCTTTGGCGCCATCTGGTGTTGCAAGTGACACAAAACTACATTAGAACAAAACACAAAAGCATATTCAAATATGTTTTCCCATATGTATTTATATCTAAAAATGAGATGTATATATATATATATATATATATAACATATTCTAACATTTCAGAACATCTGAATTAATAAATAAAATGTGCAAAATGCAATACAAGATACGTGCATTCAAGATGCTATAATAATATACTTCATTCTATGATTAATTAATATAAAATATATATGTATCACAATACAATCAAATATACTCATAATCTTATAAATAAATGTGCTAAAAGCACACATACAAATATGCCAGAATATATGAAAATATATATAAAGATGTATAAAAAATAATATATATGAAGTTTTGGTGTTTCCAGAGGCTGAGCCTGATTTCCTTCAAGTGTGCGGTTTTGCTATATGACAACACAGACTTAAGGAAGAACTTTTCTAAAGGCCCGTTGGTCATCAATAGGAAGGGCATCAGTATGAAAAATACGTTTGAATCATCATTTAAAAGAAACAAGGATGATATGAAGAAAGGTATGTTTAAATGTGGTGCATGCACATTTTGTAAAGCCATCTTGTGTGACAATCATGTTGTAATAAAAAATGAAACATGGTATATTAATGGCAGACACAACTGTCTGTCTAAAGGGGTTGTTTCATGTGCCACTATGTCAGAACTGTTCTGCATTCTACTTAGGAAAGACTTAACGCATGTTGATAGAAAGAATTTAAAAACATTTGTATGCCATCAGAACAAAACATTACAGTAAGAGGGTGGGGGGGGTTGGCATAATATTTAAGATATTTACCTTACAAACACAAGGTGCAGGGTTTGATTCTCAAATGGGGTAATTGGCTAGGCTTAAAATGGTCTAGAAAGGCAGTTAGCCTAGTACTAATCTATGAACCTATGACAATAATGCCCTGTTTAAACATTTAAGTGAATGCCAGGAGCATTGTTTTAAATTTGTGTTGTTGGATCAGCTTGATGTCAACCACAGGGGGGTCCGTGGGGGTGAGAGCTTTAGAGAAAACAGTTGTTATGGCAACTATGTCAATGCACATAACCCCCCCAGGACTTAATGGGGTTCTATCTATCACTTGCTTACTGAAATTAAAAGCTTACCAATGTTAGAGGTTTTTAAAATAAATATTATGCATTTATGTGCAATACTCTCAAACAGTTTTATTGTTTGGTACCGTTGTAAAAGTTGCTGTATTGTTCCTTTTATAATATTAATGCCTTTATTGTATTTTAGTTACATTGTTGCTTTTACATTCTTAGTGCAAACGTGTCATGTGATTTCAAAAGTTTTTAAATAGTGTATCACTTCCTTTCCATTATCTGAAGAAGTCTAATTGTTACAAATGAAAGTGCTTATGTACTTGTTCTAAATAAATGTGGTATGGTTTGCAGTGATCATGGAGCATTTGTGCTTTTTGTTCTTTTTCCTGGTTTGTGTTCCTTTGGATTGCTAAATTGTGTTTTTGACAGCCAGTTTGTGTGGATTAGTTCTTAGAATACTTTCTGCTAGTTTATAAATATACTGATGCTGTATGGCTGTTGTTAGGAGTTTTGTTGTGGCTGATTATCCAAAGATATTCACAGTTTATGGTTATTGCAGCTGTGCTACTAAACGAGTGGCTTATTCAGCCTCATGATTTTCTTGCCAGGCTTTTTATATTGGTAAAATGGGGGGGGGGCTCTTAGACAAAGAATTTGCCAACATAATTACATGATAAAAATGGCAGATGCTAATAATGCATTGTACAAGCATTAAGTGGTGTGCAGAAGTTTTAACAAGTTTTTATTTTTGGTTTTGGAGAAAGTGCAATATAATATTAGAGGAGGAAATTGGCACTCTAAATTGGAGGCATGAGAATTGTATTGGCAGCTCTTAAAAAATGATTCCAAAATTCCGGGATTAAATGCAACCATTTCTATTAATAATATTTTAACATTGAGAGATGAAAAAATATGAATTGTTTAAATCTGTGTTTAGTTTCCTCTTTTTGTGTGAGCGTGTGTATTTTTATCTTTTAAAAATGTTTAGATACTTGAAAGTCATTAGATTTTTGTATTTTACATTAATTGGTACATTAAATAAGTAGTATAATATAAAAGTTTTAATAACACCATTTGTTTTTGTTCTGAAAAAGTTCTATAGTCATTAGAATGAAAGCACTTAACTTACAAAAACCGTGAGTGTTTTCTGAGTACGACATGTGTTTGGTTACTTTATACCTTCAAATCAGGTAATCCTAAACCATCTTGTTCTATTGGAAGGATCAAATGATTCCACTTAACCCTTGTCCTCTTTCCTTCCCAGATAAATTCCTTCAATTCTTTATTGTTGTTCACAATGTCTCCTCCTGTTGATCAAAATATGCCTGACCTGTATATAAAACTAAAGGGACTTCAAACATGTTCACTGCTAGTATCTTACTATCCATATCTATAAAAAAGCTTCCAGTTTCTTAGTTTATGTATTATCTTTTGTTTAGTTACTTCCCACATATCCTTAGTTACCATAACAAGAATCTTTTAAATCCGTACTCCTAAATACTTCATCTTATCGTGTCCCCATAAAAAATGGCACTGCTGAAACGATTTATGTGTGGGTACATAATATACAACTATAGCCTTTTTCTTATGTTCATTAATTTTATATCCTGAAAAGACTCGAAACTAACTTAAAATGTTCCACAACACTGACATGTCCTCTGGATTTATCAGGTACAGAATATCATCATCTGCTAGTAAAGCCAAATTTTCTTGATAACATTCCAATTATATCCTTGAATTTCTGAGTCCCTTATTTTCTTTGCCAGTGGCTCTAAATATAAAGCAAATAACAAAGGGGAAAATGGGCACTCCTTACTATTTCCTCTTTTCAGACACAAAATATCCGAGAGGAACCCTTCCTCGTACGTTCTCAAAATAATGCTTATTATTGTATCAAGGGAATGCACATGCCTCCATTGCCCTACTCATAAGTCTGAGGTTACACTGTCGAATGCTTTCTCTGCATCCTTGTCGGACATGTTGTTTAGGCTTTGCTTCCTTTTAGAAAGTTATCTCTGTGGGCATTCCAGTTGATGCATGTCTCTGGAATGCCCACAGAGATAACTTACTAAAAGGATACAAAGCCTAAACAACATGTCCGACAATGACCAACTCAGAGTCCTCACACTATACTCTGTATTCTACAGACTGCTAAGAGGTGACCTGTGTCGGGCCTACAAGGCATCCTCTGACCCATCACTGATGGATTTACTGCACTTCAGCAAGTCAGATGGCATTAGAAACACTCTGACTAGGGATCTAAACTTCTTCTGTAAAATCAACAGAATGGTTTGGAGGGACATGTATATTTAACAGAGGATACTGCTGCTGTGGAACAGACTCCCCCATCCTCATAAAACAAAATTCACCCCTGTCCATTTTCGAGTGCAACTTAGATCTATGGATGGGAAAAAGAAAATTAACCCCAGGACTGCCTCCTGTCCTACTAATGGACAGAGACAGTTCATAAATGCTTTATACCATGCATGGGTCCCCCACATTATCTGTGGTATGATCCCAGTTATTCTTATTAGGGACAGTATATAATTATTGGCCCTGGGATGGGTAAGGTCAATCTACAACAAAATGGGTTAGGTTATTTCAAGAATGAAAGGGATGCTAACTAGAATTTAAATGGCTTGCAATGGCATTTTGGCAACATCTTTGGCATTCTTTTACCTAGGATAGACATAAGCACTTTATAATTGTGGTTCTATATGAAGCTGGGTCGGACGTGCTTTTACAATCTTTAGGAATTACAGCCATGACAACTTTCTTCCAAGGTGTTGGTGCTTCCCCTCCTTTTAAAATACTGTTAAAATCTTCCATATCGTTATCATTTTCTTCCCCTTTATCTTCCAAACTTCCACAGGAATACCATCTATTCATGGGATCATAGGAGATTACTAGTCTATCAACCCAGAGATCCTTTTATGCCTAGATGTTTCAAATAAATGTAATACCGTAGAAGTACTAGTCAATACCCAAGATTGCATTTAGTGATGACTGCCCATGTCCAAAAGGGTAACTTGTGAGTGCTATCCCTGGTTAAGAATTTATGGTGCCTCATCCCACTCATCCAGGTTCCTCTTCAACAGTGTCCTAGAGGTGCTCTGTTTCACATGAGTTTGTAGTCTTTTCCAAAGACACTGGGAGATAGATCTGTCCCTATTTAAGTCACAGGCCATATTTAAGTCCCTGGAATGGGTAGCACTAGATCCATTTGATTTACAGACATGCAGTAAATTCATTAGGTTTGGGTCTTGGGTTGCTCTGTAGACCAGCATAAGTCTCCCCTAAGAAGTCTATATGATTTGGAGTATACTGACAGGGATTTTAGTCTGTCCATGTAAGACATGTGCATCCTTGAGCTTCTTTGTTAGAAACCTCTGAGGTCTCTCTCATTGCTGCAGATTCTTAGTACGTTACATACTGAATGGGGTGTTATACTCAATTATGGGCCGGATAAGTGCCGATTATAGGGGGGGATTATAACTTCTTTTGCTGTCGAGGTGATGCCTTTACTAATCAAATGGGCTATGTGGAAAGTTTTCCTTCTAATGGTAGACATGTGGTGGTCAAAGTTAAGGTCATGGTCAACGTCCCTTACCACTTCATGGGTACTTAGGGTATTGTTATTGATTTGATAGTGTGAAGGAACATTGTTTGTGTCGAAGGGAATGATGATGCATTTCTCTGTATTCAGTTTGAGACCGTGACTAATCTACCAATCGTTTGTGTGAGACCCTCCTGCAGTATACTGACATCATTTGGGGATTCAGTGATTGCACCAAGTTTGCTATCGTCTACAAATTTTGAACTTCTGAGAAGTATACATCAAACAGTAGGGGGTCCAGCAGTGAACCCTGTGGCAACCGCTGGTAAAAGGTTTGCTGGTTGATGTGGAGTCACCCAGTTTGAAAGTGTGTGTCTAGTTTGTGAGCCAGTTGGCAACCCATCTTACAACAAAGGGGATTACATTCAGTTTGCTAAGTTTATCGGTACTGCCTGAATGTGGGGTTGTGTCAAAAGCCTTTGCCAAGTCGAGGTATGCGGTGTGCTCAGATTTGAAATCAGTAGTGGCCTTGGTCACACTTTCCAAGAAATCCACCAGATTTAACAGGCAGGATCTGCCCTTCAGAAAGCCAAATTCGGTAGGGTCCACGGTTTGGAGGTCACCCATGTCTTTATTTGAGGTCCATAATGGTAGGTTCCATGGCCTTACAGATGAGGCTGGCCAGGCTTATGGGTCTAATTCCCTGGATCTGTTGCTAGGCCATCTTTGTGAAGGGGAATAACTGTAGCTGGTCTCCATTCTGCAGGAACAAAGCCCGTGGTTAGGCTATGATTGAAAAGGGTACTAAGTGGTGATGCTAGTTCATGTTTTAGCCTGTTTAGAACACAGCCTGGGATGTCATCTGGTCTCATAGAGACCATGTTCTTTGGCTTGGACAGGGCTTGTAGGACCTGCTCTTCAGATATGTAAGGTGGGGGTGTGGAGTTTGGGGGAGATTTTGTTGTAAGTTAGGAGGGAATAAGGGAGTGAAATTTACATCAAACCTATCTGCTAGCAGGTTCGCTATCTCTGCAGTGTGTGTGATACAGTTGGCCACCAGGTCTGCACATGCTTGAGTCCTACCCTTTAGGTTACGTACATAGCTGTAAAAGGCCTTATGGTTATCCTCGGCAGGACTTGCTAGGTTTCTCTCAAAGGAGCTAATGGACGATTTGACAAGTTGACTTATTTGCCTGTTAAGGCTGAGGAGAGTGCTTTTCCACTGTTGGGTCCTTGTCTTTCTTTTCTTGGACATCAAGTTTTTCTGTTTCTTGTACAGTTTGTTGATGCTGGAAGTCCACCATGGCAGCTTGATTTTACTTGGGGCTCTGGCTTTGATTCTATCTGGTACAGCAACGTTTATATACTTATGCAAGTGATTGTACAGGACTTTAGCATAAGCTTCAGCATAGTTACCACTTTCAGCTTGGGATGGGGCTTGGAATGCATGTATATGCCTTGGTGAAGTTTTTTAGTCTGATTTCACCCTTTGTGAGTTCTGGTGTTAGTGTCAGTTTGCAGGTGACTGATTTGTGGTCAGTTTTAACTAATGAGGGTCCAACAGCTACAGCAGTGCACCTATTTGACATGTTGGTGAGGGCCAGATCTAGAATGTTTGTTCCTCTTGTTGGGGTATGGACAATTTGCTCAGTGAGTTTAGCTCAGCTAAAGCTAGAGTAGGTTTCCCATTTGATGGCAAAATAACTGAAATCCCCCAAAACCAGTGTGTTCGGTAAAAATTCGATCATCTTCAGTATGGTTAAATAGGATTTGTGGGTGTTGTGACCCATGGAGGGGGATCTATAACTAGCTAGGACTTGAATGGGGGTCTTACCCACCGTAACCTGGACCTGGAGTAACTCCAGGGAGTTGTCCAGTCAACTAGACGTGAGGTGAATTTATCTCTAATACAGATTGAAACATCGCCTCCTTTGGTTTTCACACATTCCCTTTGTGGTCTAAAGGTGTGGAAGGTATTGTAGCCTTGTAGGGCTGGGGTACTCTCCGAGGCCTTAAACCAGGTTTCTTTGACTGCACAGACATCTTCATCTTCTAGTGATAGAAGTGCTTCCAGGGAGTGCAGTTTTTGGTTTAAGCTCCTAGAATTTAGCAGTATGACACTTATTTTGTTCTGACTGCTTAATTTTATGTCAATAATGTTGTTTCGAGACCTTGCCTAAAAAGGCACTATGGGGAAGGCAAGAATCTTTGCCTGCAGCTAAAAGCCTAGGGGTGCAAAGTGCAAACAGTCTCTGGCAAAGCAGCGAGGTTTGTTGACCATGGCTTCCAAGGCTCACAGGAACTGGATCCCCTTGGAATGACACCAAAAACTAAGCCAGTTATTGAAATCAATAATTTTTTGTTTATACTGTAGCATCATTCTAGGTGAGGGTAGTATGCTGTTCAAGGCTAGGGACATAACTTCCTAGGACACATGCTCATAGAGCGTGACCATCTCTTTCTTCATACAGTCCAGTGAGGTATGTCTCAGGTCATTCACACCAACATGAACTATGACAGAGTCATAATGGTACTTGTTGCTGAGAGACCTGAGTGCATGCATGCGCTGGTGAATCCTGGCACTGAACAGGCAGCTGACCATGACTTTCTCCTTGTCCACTCTGGGGACTTACTTGTAGATTGATTACACATCACTGCTTTTACCTCACCTCCTCCTTTAACTGTTAATTACTGAACCTCATCTACCTCTGATCTTGGCATGCTTAAATCTATATATATATATATATATATATATATATATATATATATATATATATATATTATATATGGGTCTACTAAAATTTCATATGACTGAAATTCATTTAACTGAGATCAGAACATCAAAAGTTCAAAACACTGAAACCTCATTTGACTGAAACTCATAACACTGATACATTAAAGTAAAAGGTATATGCCCTTTTCCCCACATAACTGCAATGAATAACTATTTGCAGAAGATAATATATACCTAAACTTTGTTGGGGGGCTGTGACTCCCACACCCTCCCTAACTGTATATACTAACTCCAGGATCGCACTTACAGATCACTTGATCTGAATTAGTTATTGAATATCCTTTCCTTGTCAAAGTTACATGCTCATTTCATTCTAAATGCATCTCCTCCAGCATTGTGTTTGCACTCTGCATTAATTAAAAGCTCAATACTCTTACCTTTTTGTCTTTGCCTGTAAAGCTATTTGCATTCCAAAATAATGTGGATAGGTTAGCCATTATGATAAGAAGTTATTGTTCCCATATGGCAGAAGTGTGCAGCCAAGGACGCATCTGAGTTGGGGATTGCTGGAACAAAGCTCAGTCATGGGCTTTCACTTTGGTTACTTGGTTTAAAATTGTTTAACTTCGCTTGTATTTAAGCATCGTGTTTGTGTGGGTTTGCGCTTAGTTCACCGGAGCTGCTCAGAAACTGTACTGCTGCACTACGAGCAACTCAATTGTGCATTGTGAAGCAGTGACACACTTTTCTCCCCCTAGCCCTCCATAGAATAGCTGCTTTTTGTTAGTCTTAACTTGGTCCATCTAGCCCACTCCCCACTAGTTACTACAATATATACCTGCCATAATGGATGGACAGTATCACACCATTTCTCCACCCAGCCTGTTTGACATGGGCATCCTGAGGCAATCTAGCAATTGCCTCCTGTATACTAACGATCATTTACTCCTAAAACAACATATGAGAGATTTGGATTCAGTTCTCTCACATAAAAACAAACCAGATATCAAATAGGTTGCCAGCACACACATACTTCACCTCTTGCAAATAACAACACAAACTCACATATGCGAAGGTACTCGCTAGAAGCCTACCTAAAGATCAGATACCTCCCAAGCGCAAACCTACTGCACACAATGCAGACCCAACAAAATCCACTACACATAATAATACACACAACAGAGTCTCACCCAATAAGCCCGAAGGCAAAACACCTCAAAACAAAAGTCTTGGTCATAGGTGACTCCATAGCGAGACACATGGATGTCCCCCTCACCAGGCTGGTGAATCCATAGCGAGACACATGGATGTCCCCCTCACCAGGTTGGATAAGGAGAAGATTACGATCAGCTGGTTGTCAGGTGCCAGGATCCATCAGATCACGCACCCACTCAAGTCTCTCAACAACAAGTACTGTTATGACTCTGTCATAGTCCATGTTGGAGTGAATGACTTCAGACAGACTGAACCATATGAAGAGAAACATGACTGAGATCTCAGACTGTGTCCCAGGCAAGTATGTTCCTAGCCCTCAGCAACATTGTGCCTTCACCCAGGATGATGCCTCAGTATAAACAAAAAATGATTGACCAATAATTGGCTTAGTTTCTGGTATTAGTCCAGGGGCATCCAGTATCTGTCAGCCTACCCTAAGAAGATATGGTCAATAGACCATGGTGCTTTGCCAGAGATGGTCTTCTTCACCTGTTGCCTTTTGGCTTTCTGCTACTGGCAAAGGTACTTGTCTCCCCATAGTGCCTTTATTAGGCAATGTCATAACAACAGAATTCCTGAGGTAAAAAAATCCACTAGAGACAAATGCAAGGTTATACTGCTTAATGCTAAGAATCTAAATTGGAAACTGCACTCACTGGAAGCACTCCTTACCTTGGAAAATGCCGATGTCTGTGCAGTCACAGAGACATGGTTCAAGGCCACGGAGAGCACCCCAGCCATGCAAGGCTACAGTGCCTTCCACATGTGCAGATCTCCAAAAGAGAGTGAAAGAACCAAATGTGGAGGTGTATCCATCTTCCTTAGTGACAAATACAGCTCAAGACTGGTCAAACAGTACGGCTCCCTAGAGCTACTCGAAGTCCAAACAACTGTAGGTAAACCCTCCTTCCATATCATTTTTAGCTACAGGTCCCCCACCATGAGCCACGAGAACCACTCTGCCTATCTGGACCTATTTGAGTCACTTACTATATAGCCAAATACCTTGGTCATAGGTGACTTCAACAATCCTTCCATCGATTGGGAATAATATATGAGCACAAACACCCTTGCCCTAAGGTTCCTGGACTTTGTTAATATAAATGCTCTGGAACAAATAGTCTGCACCCCCACAAGGGGCTTGAATGTCTAAGACGTAGTACTCACCAACATAGGGGGTCTTTGCACTAACCCCTGTGTGTTGCCCTCCCTGTAAGGTCTGATCATAAATCAGTCTCGTTTTAAGTAACAATCATACCTGACCACCCCCAAGAGCAAAAAGGATGAACATTTTCTCCAAAGCAAACTACAGCCTCTTAAGCAATGGCATTAATAGTTTCAAACCCCCTGCTACCACTGTCAATGACTCACAAGTTCGCAGATGACTGCAAACTGGGCGCCATAATCGACTCTCCAGCCGACACAAGCATCCTCCAAAAGGGCCTCATAGAAATAGACAACTGGTGCCAGAGCCATGGCCTCAAGCTAAATGCCAAAAAGTGTATAGTCATCCCCTTTGGCAAAAACAAAGTGCCCACAAATTACCACATAGGTGGTAATCCATTAAGTACAGAAGAAGTAATTAGGGACCTGGGGACCCAAGTTGATAGCAATCTCTCATTTGACAACCACGTGGCCAAAGTGGTTAGAAAAACATTTTATACAGCCCACCTAATCATGAAGGGATTCACATCTAGATCGGGGAGGTCATCGTGCCTCTTTCCTCATCCCTCATCAGGCCCATAATTGAGTACAATGCCCCTTTTGGGATGTACCTTACCAGACACCTGCAGCAACTGGAAAGACCCCAAAAGTACCTCACCAAGAGGATCAAAGGGCTCAAACAGATGCCATATGCTGCCCGGTTAAAGAAACTCCAGCTCTACTCAGTGGCATACTGCCTGTTCAGAGGCGATCTGTGCCTGACGTATAAAGCCATGTCCAACCCGGAATTAATGGACATGCTGCACCTCAGAAAATCCAAATCCCATCGAGCTACGCGCTCGAGAGACTTGAACCTCAGCACTGAAATAAATAGGACATGCTAGAGGGACAGATTCATAACCCAGAGGCTCCCTTCACTCTGAAATAAAATCCCAGTCCAGGTTAGGCAGAGTCCCTCATTGACTCTGTTCAAGAGGAATCTTGATGAGTGGATGGGAGATCGTAGGTTTACCCCAGGTATCACTTCTGTGTCACTGTAAGACAGAGGCACAGTATACTAACCTCGAGAAAGGGCATAGCAAAATAAATTTAAAATGGGTGGCGAAAGCCAAACACATTCTGGCTAGGCTTATAAATGCCCTAGGGCAGATAGCCTAGTATGAACCTATATACAGAGGTGTACACAAATGCCCTGTATAAACACCTATACAAATGTATACACTTGGCTGCACCTGAATGAATCAAAACAAGCCACCTTGGTGGACATTAAGCATAAATAGGCTGTACAGTAAGAGAAAGAAACTAATGTCTAAGAACATGATGGAACTCACTCAGCAGAGGAAGGACACCCTCCACAGCTCGAACAAGCAAATTAGATATATTGAAAAGTCCTCTAAAGCCAATTACGAAGCTAAACTAGCATCCCTAGCTAAGGATAATCACAAGGCTACGTAAAAACTTTAAAAAGGAAGGCCCAGCTTTGTGCCAAATTAGAAGTGGACGGTACCGATCATAATGACCCTGAGGACATCGCCATACTGCTAGCAGACAGATATGGGGCAAACTCCCACCTCCTATCCCCGCCAGACATACCTCAAAGCATACCTGTCACCAGTCCTTTACCTAGCATCTCCAAAGAGCAGGTCATAACTGCACTATCCATTGCCCAAAAAACACAGCCTCTGTGGGACCAGATATCATTCCAGGCTGCCTACTAATTGGTCTAAAACAGGACCTAATGGAACCACTTGGCACTTTCTTCAACCACAGTTTAAGTACTGGCTTTGTCCCAATAGAGTGGAAAACAACAGTAATTCCCTTGCACAAAGGACATCCATCAACCGATCCTGGGAGCTATAGACTTAAAAGCCTAACCAGTGTTATGTACAAGGCCATGGAGATAATCATCATGGACCTTATCAACAGACATAGGTGACCTTCAGACTCTTGACCTGACCCAGTTTAGCTTTGTTAAGGGTAGATCATGCTTATTAAAACTGGTGAACTTCTTCAAGAATGTCACCAAAGACCTGGATGAAGGCAAAACAGTACATACAGCCTATCTTGACTTAGCCAAGGTTTTAGACACAATCCCCCACTCAGGCATCATTGAGAAACTCACCCAGCTGGGAATTAACCCATATGTCACTAGATGGGTAGCCAACTGGCTCAATAAGGGAACAAGGGTATAACATGGCTAGGCTTATAAAGACCCTAGGGCCATTAGCCTAGTAACCTCCTATGAACCTATGTACCTACTGTACAGGACAGCTTTTCTGAATGTGCATTTCCAACTTGTGTTACATGCATACACTAATGTTTGACAGGCTGATCTTTTATACAGTTCTTTCTTTACGTCTCTATTTGAATCTACATCACATTTTCAAGACTTCTTTTTAATGAAAAAAAAGAATACATTTTCAGTACACCTCATAAAGTACAGTTTTGTACCTACCATAAATGTAGATGTTCGAGTGTATATACTGCTGCAGTCATCACACTTGGGGTTATCCTGCCATCAGGTGGTCCCGCAGTCGGCCGAATCCCAAAGTCTTGGTCCGGCGTCGGTTGTCGTCGCTTCTTCCCTGACGTCAGTGTGACAGGGGGATAAAAGAGGCAGCCGACGCCATTTTCTTCAGTTTTTCTTGCCCCAGATGTCAGATGCCCCCAACTAGGAAGGCAATACAAATAACTATGCAAAAATACCTTAGTAGATAAACAATAGTACTAGCTGTTAGCAAATACACCATATAGACATGCATCCAATAGATTGATGTACATGGAGTTATAACTAACACCCTGGTATGTAGAGGGGATGGTGGGAGGGTAACCTGGACTGCAGCAGTATATACACTCAAACATCTACATTTATGGTAGGTACAAAATTGTACTATGTTCATCGTGTTATACTGCTGCAGTCCTCACACTTGGGTTGAATCCCAAAGCTATGGATGGGTGGCTGGTACTAAACTGGGTTAGATTAAGCTAGGATGCCCTGCAGAACTGCAGTGGCAAAACCAGCTCTGGTTTTTGAGTATAATGGAAGGTGGTAGTGCTTGGTAAAGGTGTGCACTGAACTCCAAGTAGCTGCCTCCAGAATGTCCTTGGTTGGAACCCCCCTGAGAAAATCTGCTGAGGTTGCTGTAGCCCTGTTAGAATGGGACCTAATATTAACAGGCACTGCTTTCCCATGGTGCGAGTAGCAAAAGCGGATACAATGTGCTATCCATTTGGAGATGGTCTGTTTTGAAATAGCCTTTCCTTGTGAACCTGTAGCATAGGATACAAAGAGTTGGTCAGTTTTTCTGAAGGTCTTTGTCTTATCCAAATAGTAACGTAGCTGTCTGTGAATGTCCAAAGAGTGAAGGAGTCTTTCTCCTTTATTCTGGGGGTTTGGATAAAAGGTGGGTAAATGAATGGTCTGAGTCAAAGCCACACTGGATAATGCCTTTGGCATAAAGGTAGGGTTAGTTCGTAAAGAGACTCTGTCCTGATGGAAAATGATGAAAGGTTCCACTGCCATAAGTGCCTGTAGTTCTGAGACCCTGCATGCTGAGGTGTTAGCCAGCAACAGAGCTGTTTTCCATGACAAGTATTGTAGTTCTGCTGAGAAGGCTGGTTCGAAAGGAGGCAGTGTTAATTTTTCTAAAACGAAGTTGAGATCCCAAGCTGGCGTTAGGGGTTTTCGGGGGGGTCTTATATTCTTAGCCCCTCTGAGAAACTGCCTTAGTAAAGGGTGTGAGAATATGGGAGGATCCGTATTATATTGAGCTGAAATGGCTGAAGCATGGATCTTAATGGATGAGAAAGAAAGGCCTTTGTGTAGCATCTCAGTTAAGTATTGCAGTATTTGAGGAATGTTTGGTATCCAAGGATTTTGGCCTTTAGCCTGGTTCCATGCACAAAATCTTTTCCATTTGTCTGAGTAAGTTTTTCTGGTGCTGGGCCTCCTGGCCTCCAAAATGACATTCAGGATGTCTTTTGAGAGAAGTGTTGATTGATAATTCAAGGCATTCTCCATGCAGCTAAATTTAAAGTCCTGAGCTGACTGTGAATAATCTGAGAGTTTTGCTGAGTCAATAGAAGTGGGAATTGAGGTAAGATCCATGGAGGGCTGTGAGTCAAGGTCCTTAGTAATGGGTACCAGTGCTGACGTGGCCAGTCCGGAGCAATGAGGATCATTTGTGGTCTCTCTGATCTGACTTTCAGTAATACCTTGGTCAAGAGAGGTAGTGGTGGGAAGGCATAGACTGTCAATGCTGTCCAACTGAATGATAGGGCGTCCACTTTCAAGGCTAGTGAATGATAATTCCTTGTGCAAAATTTCTGTAGTTGGCAATTGTTGGGGGAGGCAAATAGATCTATGTCTGGGCGTCCCCACCTTTGAGTTATCATTGAAAATACTTGTGGGTGTAGTCTCCACTCCTGAGGATCTGCCAAATTTCTGCTTAATTCGTCTGCCAATATGTTTTCCTTTCCTGGCAGGAATTGTGCTTGCAGTTGTACTTGGTAAGTCAATGCTGTGTTCCACAAGGTCATTGCCTGTCTGCATAAAGGGTAGGAGTATGTTCCTCCCTGTTTGTTTATGTACCACATAACTGTGGTGTTGTCTGTCCTTATTAGTAGTTGTCCTGGATGCAAGAGGTCCTTGAAGGCTGTCAGTGCATTTTGCACAGCTAGCATCTCCTTTTGGTTGATGTGTAGATGCATTTGTTTTGCAGACCATTTGCCCTGTATGCACTGTCCTGCCATGTGTGCTCCCCAGGTGTAGACTGAAGAATCTGTTGTCATAGTTTGGTTTGCTGGAGGTAAGACAAAAGGAAGACCCTTGTTTATTTGACATGCTTGAGCCCACCATAGGAACTCTTTTTGAAGGCAGGGAATGAGAGGTATACTTGTTTCGAGGCTGTGCCTGTGTTGAGTCCATACACTTTTCAGGTACCATTGTAATTTCCTCATATGCAGCTTTGCATGTGGAATTAGTTGAATGCAGGATGCCATGAACTCCAATGCCTGCAGGATTTTCCTTGCAGTGAGCTGGGTAAAAGTTGCCATCTTTTTGAAGTATTGAGTCAGTTGTTTTTGTTTGTCTGGCGTGAGATAAGCCATCTGGGCCGTTGTATTTAAGCTGGCACCCAGGAATATTATGTCTTGTGAGGGTATTAGCTTTGACTTCTTTTTGTTTACTGTGTACCCTAGGCAACTTAGCAGCTTTATCAAAGAACCAGAAGACCCGAACAAAAAACAATAAAATGAAAAACCTTTCGGGTCCAAAACTTGAGAACTCTGTTAAAAATCAACCTGTCTTAACTTAAAAACTTGCACAGTTCCTTTTAAGTTGCTGAATGATTCACTTTGAATCTAAAAAAATGATAGTTCAACCAAGATGGTTAAAAGCAAACCAAAACACTTTAATTCGTAGAGAAACACAAATCACCACAAGCGCTTTCGCCCGGTCTTCTGGGCTTTTTCAAGTGTGACAAGTATAACCGAAAACAGTCTTTTATAGCGCAAATGCGTGAAATTAATTAGTTAATTAAACGTAACCTGTAATGCACAACCTATTAAAAAGATATCAATTTAACGTACAATATTCATATTAATACTTAATAAATCCACATCTAAACTTTATATGTCATATATCTGCTGTCAGATAAAAAGGTGTTTCTTTAAAAACAAGTTGAATATCAGATAACAATGCAAAAACTGATAATGCTATGTACACTGCAAACCAACTAGAGCCATCTTCTGTATTGTAAATTTAAATCAATGAATTAAGTAACATGCTGCTATATTAAAAATCTCTTGTTTGTAGTTGAAAAATACAACTAACCCTACTTTGGCTCACATTACTTATGCGCTACTGTTAAAACCTTCAAAACTAATAAAATGAAAAACGTGTATAAAATTGACTTGAAAGCTAATGAATTTATAATAAATCCATAATATAATTGTGTGTGTCAAAGTCAGAAAAGGGATACATAGGGGTGGTGTTGAAAAGATGAATGCATATAAACCAATTATAATATGTTTCTTCTTGCCTTAAGTATGGGACCAAGACTAACGTTGTCGTTAAGTCCTGGATTTTTCGTGGCATTCAATCTTAACTGCCAAATAAGCTCCCTAATACCAAGCAAGGTTTCCCAATCACCTCCCCTTTGGTCTTGTCGTGTTTTTTCAATAATGAAAAATTTAATGGACATTTCTGGACATTCAAGGGAATGTTTGTAGAAGGCGTTAGTTGCCTTCTGTTTTTTGATGTCATAAAGGTGCTCATAGATCCTGCGCTTCAAAGCCCTTTCAGTTTTGCCAACATAAAAAGCTGGACAAAGTTGGCAAAGGCCTATATAAACCACCCCTGAAGTATTACAGGAGTAGTGGCCATAAGATTTCAACGTGATGTTCCGTGACGGAATACGTACATGGTCAACTTGCAAAACATATGGGCATTGGTTACATTTGCCACAACTATAAGTGCCTAGTTTTTCAACCAGTCTTCCACCAGTGCCTGTTTGTTCACTGTGTGAATTCTGCTCAAAGATACCTTTAAGATTGATACCTCTCTTTCTGACAAATCCAATATTGGCAGGTAATGTGTCTGCAATTTCATCATGCATAGTAACCATGGGCCATAAACTTTTTATGGTGCTTTCAATAAAAATTGCGTCTTGCGTGTAGGTGTACACAAAATTTTTGCGGACATTAAAATCAATCACAGCTGTCCTAGTAGGTATTGCTACTTGGGTACCTAATAATGGGAAATAAAATTCGTCCCTTTTCATAATAATTTCAGTTAAAACTGTTTGAAATAAGTTCAGTGGATACCCTCTTTCTCCAAACAGTTTCCTAAGAAAATCAACTTCTTCGAAAAAAAGTTGGGTCGTACTAGACATTCTTGACGCTCGGATAAGCTGTCCCTTGATAATTCCTTTTTTTATGTAAGGGGGATGGCCACTTTCAAAATGCAAAAAAGTGTTTAAGTACTCTTTCTGTAAATTTTTGTTAAAAAAACTTTTCCGCTAGGATTTTTTTATCAATTTGACGTCTAAGTAGTGCAGTGTGTTATCACTTAATTCATAAGTGCAGGTAAGGAAATCAGTAGACTTGTTTAAGTGATCTATAAAAGCCAAGAATTGTTCCTTAGAACCATCCCAAAGTATACAAATATCATCTAAATATCTTCTGTAATATTTAATATGTTGTTTCCAAATGGTAAAGTGAATATAAACCGTTTCCCATTTGTGTAACACAATTTTGGCGTAAGCGGTGGCACAAGGTGCGCCCATTGCCACACCACTTTTTTGTCTGAAAAATTCTCCATTACAATAAATAAAATTGTTGTGTAGTATAATATCCATAAATTCAATTATGAGGTTAGTCAAATCGTTACCTAGATCTGCTTCAGTGGCCAACATTTGACTAAACCATTCCATACCTTGAGTGTGAGGTATGCTGGGAAAAAGTTCCACTATGTCTATGGTTACCATTAAAAAATTGGAATTATCTACATCCACTGGGAGAGTAGTCAAAAACTCCCATGAGTCCTTGCAGACATGTGGAAGACTAAGCAGTGTATCTTTTCAAGTGTAGATCCACAAACTTGCTTAAGGGCTCAGTTATGCCACCCGCACCTGCAACAATGGGACGGAATTTCAAGGGATTAAGTCCTTTGTGAACTTTGGGAATGCCAAACAGCGTCGGAGTTCTTGGCTTGGATACCAAGAGATAATTGTGTAACTTTTCATCTATTGCACCCTGCATTAAGTAATCATATAAAAAGTATTTAATTTTGTCAACCGAGATGGTTAACTCATTGACAGACACTGGTTCATATGTGTTACTATCTTGCAGCATGTCGTGCAAATAACTATTGTAGTCTTGCTTATACATAAGCACAATGCCACCCCCCTTATCAGGTTTCATTACCCGTATCTTGTCTTTTTTAATGGTGTCCACCACTGTTTGCAGGGCCTGCGGAAAATTAATGGGTTGTTCCACCTTGTGATAACTTAAGTTTTCCCTCCAAATCCTTTCCACCATTTCCTCAAATATTTTTAAGGTTGGGTGAGTGGGGGGTTACAAGTACTACTCCTGTTCAAAGTACTGATGTGTTCCCCTTGATTCTTAAAAAAATAAGGATAAATTCAAGTTCCTAACGAACATCTTGAGCTCTATCAGTAACTTTGGGAGGTAACTGGATTTTATGGGGACGTAATGTAGACCTTTGGTGAATAGTTCAAAATAATTTTGAGTGATGTTCAACTCTGTGTAGTTAAAAATACTGAAATTGTTGCAACTTACAACTTTACAAACAACCAGTTCTTCTTCAAATGTGCTCGAACTCAAATTCGTTAAAGTACAATCTACAACTTCTGCTTGCGCCCCCTCCCCCAAGTGTGTTGTTGATAGAAGTTCGTTTTCCGCCCTGGTCTGCCCTGGGGAACCTGAAAACCCTGCTGTGGGTTGGAACCTCCCTTTTGAGCAATACGTTCGCTCCTTCTAGGTGGTTCTTGGTTAGAACCTTCATTCTGTTGGTTAAAATCTTCAGTGTTATTAAATTCAGTATCAAACCTTGTGCCCCTTGTTGGAGTAGGATATGCCAGGCCCTGCCTATATTCATTGAGATCTCTTTCTAGCTTCCTAGCTTTTCTCTCTAGCACCTTTAAACAGTGTACATCTACCTCTGCGAAAGTATCATTATATCTTTTTTTGTAACCCAAAAATTTCTCACTTTTAGTGATTTGGTCATCTAAATTAGTTAAATCATTTAAAATGCAGTTTGCTTTGCTAGTATAGTCATTTACCATCAATTCTTAACTTAGCAGCTTTGTTACAAATGCCAGATGCTCTAATGGAATGGCCTTGCTGTCGGCTTGGATCAGGCAGTCGTCCAGATATGGATAAATTTGTATTCCTCGTTGTCTGCAGTATGCAATTACTGATGCCAGGCATTTCGTAAATACGCTGGGTGCAGTAGATAAGCCAAAGGGCAATGCAGAGAATTGATAATGCGTTGTACCTGCCAAAAATCTGAAGTATCCTCTGCAAGCTTGTCTGATAGGGACATGCAGGTATGCCTCTTTGAGGTCCAACGTTACCAGTCAAGACTCCTTGCCCAGCATGGGAAGAAGCTGCTGTAGTGTGAGCATTTTGGGTACCTCCAGGTATGTGTTTAGAATTGAGAGGTCTAAAATGGGTCTCCAGGCTTTGTCCTTTCTTTGTACTAGAAATAGTCTTGAGTAAAAACCTTGACCTTGCTCCTGTGTAGGTACCTTTTGAATTGCTTTCATATCCATGAGAACTGAAATTTGCGTTTGTGCCTCTGCCCATTGGTTTGGAGGCAGATTTGGCATGCCTCTCATCCGTGATAAAGTATGAAAATGAAATCTGTAGCCTTGGGTAATAATATCCAGAACCCATTTGTCCTTTGTTATGATGTGCCAATTTTGTGGAAATAGAGCCAGTTTTCCTCCCAAAGGTGCTGCCAGGGCAATTTTGCTTGGCAGGCGAAGAGGGAAGTCATTGTGTTTGTTTCCTGAAGGGTTGAGATCTTTCGTCTCCACCTCTTTGAGTTGTTGTATGTCATTGTCTAGGCCTGAAAGAACCTTGTGGCTGGCCTCTGCCCCTTGGGTGTCTGTACCTACCCCTTTGGGGTCTGTCTGATGCAGGAAAGGACCAGTTTTCTGATGGCCAGTTTCTGCTGAAACGAGGAGGTTGTACCTGTAAAAAATCTTTAACTGTCTGCATAGATTTTGCCTTTTCTTCCATTTTCTTTAAAACTTCCTCTGCTTTGACACCAAATAACACATCTTTCTGCAATGGGGCATCCAATAACTTTGCTTTTACATGTTCTGGCATGGCTTGCTCTTTTAGCCAAGCATGTCTACGTATTACAGATCCTGTGACAGCTGCTCTACATGAGGCTTCCAATGAATCAAAACCACACTGTAAGGTATGCTTTCCTACCTGTTCTGCTGCATGCAGCAAATCCTGCATCTCTTTGAAATCAGGATGATCTGTCTGAGGGATCATTTTCTGCTTTAACTGTGTAATCAAGTACTGCTGGTATTTTAGCATGTGGAATTGGCAGTTTAAGGCCCTCATGGCCAAAGTGGCAGACGTATACACTTTCTTCCCCCATCTTAATAATGCTCTGGAATCTCTTTCAGAAGGTAGTTCTTAGCAGTAGAGGCCTTAACCCCTTTGGGACCCTGGGAAATGGTTTTGGGGTCTGCAACAGGGCTTTTATATAGAACCTTATGAGAATCAGGAACTCAATAGTATCTGTCTGGTTTAGCTGGTGCAGGAGGTAAGGAATCTGGGTTTAGACTAGATTCTGTGTAAACATCATCCAAAATGTCTAAAACTGGAGGAATTGCAAGGGGTCTATGCTGTGGAAGATGAAACTCACGGAGTCTTTTCTTAGAGTCAGAATAATCCTGGCCTTCCCAGTGGAAGTGTTCCCTCATGGTGTGTAAAGTTTCCCCAAAAGAATAGTCTTCGGGGGGGAGACAGAGGGAATGGACTCTTCAGCATCTGAGTCTTCACAAGGAGGGAAAGAATAATCCTGGTCCTTAGAGTTAGCTGACGAAATGGATGCTTGGTCAGAGGAAGGATAATCTTCCTCCAGTCTAAGCCTTTTGTCAGGAGGGGGTTGTGAACCCCTGATAAGGGTGATTAAATCCTTAGCCATCTTAAGCATCTGTTTTTTAGGCATAGGGGCCTGTGGGGGGGGGGGGTCTGTGGACCCGGTTTCCTAATCTTTAAGGGGGCTTTAAGTTTAGCATAAGACTTATAGAGATAGTTGTCGGTTTGAAGACACCTTCAGAAACCGAAGGCCTGTCCAAAATCTCCAGATCACCGTCAGGGTTGGCGTCCGAGAGGTGAGATGGAACCAGCTCCTGAGGCCCAGCTGATTCGGTCTGGTAGGCCGTCAGAATTTCTAAATCAGCGGTAGTCAGGGGCTGCATAGGCGCCTCGATGAAAACCAGAGAACCGGCGGCAGGCCTTGCTGAGGCCTCGGTATCTGGTCTTGGCCTTGGTTGCCTGTCGTTATCCTTGTGTTTTTTAATCATTGCTGATGTCAGTTGCTCCGACGACATGCTATAGTTAAATTTTCTGCCAAAATAATGTCGGGCGAAATCTGCCCGACGCTTGATTGTACGTTTGTTGAACCTAGCACAAAACCGACAACCAGAGACCGTTGTGGTCTGGGCCTAGGCAAGGAATACAATAAGAATAAAAATCCTAATGAGGTATTTGTTTCCCACAAGAAATGCAAATATTAACTTTGTCTGACATAGGTCTGAGGCAAGAAAAGTTTCCCCAACGGGGTACTTAGCTTTAGAGAAGACTTCGGGCTGAAATTCGATTCGAAAATCTCAGGAGCTAGCCGACCGGCACTTGCGAACTGCTTCTGCTTCGGGCACCACGCGGCAAGAAAGACTAAAGAAAATGGCGTTGGCTGCCTCTTTTATCCCCCTGTCGCACTGACGTCAGGGAAGAAGCGACGACAACTGACGCCGGACCAAGACTTTGGGATTCGGCTGACTGCGGGACCGCCTGATGGCAGGATAACCCCAAGTGTGATGACTGCAGCAGTATAACACGATGAACATCCTATTATCTTTAAACAAATATACAAAACTATGGATATCTAAAAAAATGAAGTTTAGCCTTCCTAATTGGAACAGCTGTTATATCTTTTTTATTTCCATTAGTTTCAAACTTAGTTTTTTACTTAACTGTTTGCCCTTGTACCTATACTTTTTATATTTCTTCCAGCAAACAGTACTCAGAACTCTGAAGATTAATTGCTTGCATACAACTGCCTTCATCTGCAGACTTCTTAAATCCTACTGAACATATGCTAAAGCAAATAAAACATGATAATATCACTGCATATACTAGAAATGTAATACTTCTCATGGCATTTGTCGTTCTGTTTTATTTTTCAAGCCTACTTGCTTAGAGAAAACTCCTAATCTGATGTTATCCATGTCACAATTCTTAACTCCTGGATCTTGCATCCAACATCGGATCCAAGCCGGCAACATTATAGACAGCTTCTAGGCTCAAGCTCCTCCCACTACCATGATCCCTGGATGCCCTCTAACCCCTCAGATCTCGTTTACCGCACTAAGCTTCAGACGCTGATTTTTGGCTCAAGTTCCTGTGTGGGATAACCAGTCTTATTTCAAATTTTTTTGTCAGGATTTTGCTTGCATTTTCTTATTAGTGTGTAGTGTAGCTCTCGGTAGCTTTAGGTATTAGTCCCTCCCCTCCTCTTTGTTGCTAGTTGGTGTCCTTTTTGTATTATGGCCATTATTTTCTTGCAGTTGCTGATTAGTGTACAGTTTTTTAGTATATGCTTTATTAGTGGTTAGTGTTGTGTGTGCAACTGGTCGGTTTCTTTCCAGGTTTGGACTTGTGCTTGTTTTACCAGCTCCGTTTTTGTATGTCCCTTTGGCTTGCACAACATTTTCTGGCCTTCATTAACTTAAATGCCTTTGATCAGCTAGTGTGCACTCCAACCAGAGATTCAAATACATTGGACCTAATCCTCACCAATACAGAACAGCGCTGCACCCCACCTGCCATGTCTCACTTCCTCACTGGTGAGGTTGGATCACAAAGATGTCTCTCTCAAAACAAAAATCAACTTGGAAAACCCCCAAAAAATGTTACAGTAAGGAACTATTCTAAACCAAACTACAACCTACTAAGTGACAGTTTGTCAAAATTCAGTGTCCCACCTAACCCCAAGTTCACAATAGCCTATGCAGAATTGTTCACAGAAAAAACTAAACATACATGTAAACAGTTACACCTACCAAAAGTAATCCCAAAATAAACCCCTAAAACAAACCACACTGATGAACTTCTAATCATAACAGGTTACAAAACAAAAAGATAAAAAGGCATAGCCAAAACCAGAAAAAGAAATATCATAATGACAGCAGCTCAAAAATTAAACTAAACAGGAAATTAAGATGAGTAATTAAATTCAATAAGGTTAATTACATGGTTAAGACAGTCTCTCAGGCTAAAGACAACCACAAGGCCTTCTACAGTTATACAGAAAAACCTCAAAGGTAACACACAACAGTGTGCAAAACTGGTAGTAAATGGTACCACCTTCACTGATCAGAGTGACACAGGCAATCTGCTGGCCAACAAATTCAGCTCAAGCTTCAGCTGCCCAACCCCCCAACACCCCCCCCCCCCGTGAAATCCTTACCAGCATATCTACTCAAACTATCAGTACAGATCAGGAAACAGCAGCAACCACTAAGGTCAAAAAACACAATCTCATTGGGACACAACAATATCCTACAGTTGTCTCCTAAACAGCCTGAAACATGACCTATCCAGACTACCTGAGTCACTCTTCAAGTACAGCCTCAAAACAGGCTACATAACAAACGAATGGAGTATGGCAATGGCTATCCCCCTTCACAAGGGTGAACCATCAACCATCCCAACCAAAGACCCATGAGTCTGACTAGTCTAACATGCAAAGCCATGAAACAAATTATCATAGACATGATCAGCAAAGACACTGGCAACCTACAAACACTGAACACATCACTGTTTGGTTTTCTTAAGGCAAGGTCATGGCTACTTAACCTGTAGACTTCTTTGAGAAGTTTCCAAGGCAATGGATGAAAGGAAAATGGTGCGTAATGCCTACCTAGATCTTGCTAAGGTGTCTGATACAATACTCCACTCTGGTATTGTGGACAGACTCACCAAACTAGGCATAAATCCATATACAACTTACCGGACTGCCAGCTGGCACACAGACACTTTGTTCCAAAGACCAAATTACCACCGTAAGAGTTACAAACAAATGCAATCTGAGGGTCATGCTGCTCAATGCTACAAGTCTAAATCTAAAAATGCACTCGCTCAAAGCACTTCTTAAAATGGAGAACACAGACATTTGTGCTGTAACAGAGACCTGGTTCAAGGCAGCAGAAAGCACCCCTGTACTACCAGGCTATAACTCATTCCACACCTTTCGCCCCCAGAACTTGGACTGAAGCTCCAAAGGCAGTGGTGTTTCCACATTCATAAAGGATGTGCACACCTCCAGACTGGTAGCCCAACATAATGCATCAGAGATACTTCAGGTGCAGCTAACATTGGGTAGGACAGCGATTCAGGTCATAGCCTGTTATAGGTCCCCAACAATATCCCAAGACTCACACTCCACGTTCCTAAGTACCCCGGTGAATATTAGGGTCCAAACTCTCTCATACTGGGCGACTTCAACTACCCCTCCATTAACTGGGAAAACTACTCATGTACCAATACACTTACCCAACGTTTCTTGGAATTCATTAATTCCAATGCCCTGGACCAACTCGTTCTTACCCCCACTAGAGGTAGCAGCATCCTTGACCTGGTCATTACTAACATGGGAGACCGTTGCATTACACCAATAGTCAACTCCTCCCTGGTTAGATCCCACCACAAACTAATCATCTTGGAAATCCACATCTGTCTCACCCCCCACACACACACACACACACACACACACACACACACACACACACACACACACACACACACACACACACACACACCACAAAGGTAACCACTATGAAAAACTTCTCCAAAGTTAAGTTTGGGCTAAAAACAGAGGTGGCTAACTTCACGGCACCCATGAAATGGAGAACAGTTGCATGAACGCTGAATCATACACCAATGCACTATACGAACACATACACAAATGCATGGATCTCACCATACCCAATAGAACCGAGACGCTCTCTTCCAAAAAAAAAGAAGCCAATCTAGTGGTCCCCTGCCATAAACAAACTCTACAACAGGAGGAGGAAGCTGATGTGGAATACGGTGAAGTCACAAGACTGGAAAAACTCCCTCATTAGCCTCAACAAAAAGATGAGATCCCTCATCAAATCCTCTAAAGCTAGCTATGAAAACAGAATTGCAGCAGATACTAAAGACAACCACAAGGCCTTCTATAATAAAACAACAAAAAAACGGTCACAGAGTGAAGTTGCAGTTGGGTGAATGTAGAGAAATAAAAAGTAAATTATTGTATAAAGAGACACTGTTTATTTTAAAATACAATACAATGGAGCCGTCAGGCTTGAATAAAGAATGTAATTGAGGTTAGTAATTAGATAATTGAGTGTTAATAAGAAGAAACACTGTATAGAAAAAGGGAAGTGTTTTTAATGTTAGTTACTCTTTGAAGGCTGTGTGTGAAGCTGAAGTGCTAAGTCTGGTTAATAAACTGGAATTTGTTAGTATGTTTCTGTGACCGTTTTTATTGTTGTTTTATTCAAGATTTTACTACATATACGGTTGTTTTTGCACAAGGCCTTCTATAGCTAAGTAAAGAATCTCCACAGCAATACCCAGATTTGCTCTGAACTACTGCACACTGGCACCTCCTATAACCAAGCCAACAGATATTGCCAGTATACTGGCCGACAGATTCACTGCCAACTTTACCCCCCAGGACCAATCACAATACCAGTGGATTGCCAGGCACCCAGTACTACTGCTGCACAGTTAAAACAGCAGTGTCCAAGGCCCAGAATACAACTTCTATGGGACCTGACAATATCTCTGGCTGAGTTCTACATGAACTACAGAGTGAACTGGCACCTCACCTATGTGCCTTGTTCAATCACAGCCTCACCTCAGGCTTTGTCCCTATTGAATGGTGCACTGCTATTGTCATCCCTCTCCACAAAGAAGTAACGACTACAGATCCTGGGAACTCTTTCCCCATTAGCCTGACAAGTCTGATATGCAAAGCTATGGAACGCATCATCATAGACCTAATAAACAAGGATAAAGGGACTCTCCAAACTCTGAAACCCACACAGTTTGGTTTTGTGAAGGGTAGATCATGGCCTGCTCAACTTAGTCGACTTCTTTGAGTCAGTCACCAGAGCTGTGGATGAAGGAAGGTGGTTAATGCATCCTACCTTGATCTGGCCAAGGCCTTTGATACCATTCTCCACTCAGGAATAATAAAAAAAACTTACTAAGCTAGGCATCAACCCCTCTATCACTAGGTGGGTTGCAAACTGGCTCATAGATAGAACCCACAGTGTGAAAGTAGCTGCCTCCAAGTCAGACTGCCAACCAGTCACGAGTGGAGTCCCACAGGGATCAGTCCTGGGTCCTCCCCTATTTGGTACCTACTTCTCAGAAGTCCACACCAACATGAAGGAACTCTGGCTGACAAAAGTTGGGAGCCATTACTAACTCCCCAAGTGATGCTGACATCCGACAGAAAGGCCTCAATGAGACCAACGACTGGTGTCAGAACCATGGCCTAAAGCTCAATGCCAAAAATGTGTTGTCATCCCCTTTAGGAAAAACCCGGTTCCCATGAACTACCACATCAATGGTAGTCTATTTAACACAGAAGGCGTTATGAGAGATCTGGGAACACAGGTTAACAGCAACCTCTCTTTTGAAAACCACATTGCCACTGTGGTCAGAAAGTCCTGCTATGTGGCTCATCTCATTACTAAGGGTTTTGCATCCAGGAAAGAGGTCACTGTCTCCCTCTACTCTTCCCTCATTAGGCCAATCATTGAGTACAATACCCCATTTGGCATGGACCTCACTAGAAACCTGAAACAACTGGAGAGGCCGAAAAAGTACCTCACAAAGAAGATCCTAGGCCTTAAACACGTGTCCTTTATGGAGAGACTCAAAAAACTCCATCTATTCTCTGTCTCATATCGCCTGCTTAGAGGTGACCTCTGCTTGACTTACAAAGCCATGTCAAACCCAGCTCTGTTAGAAATGCTACAGCTTAAGAAATCCCAATCCCTCCACACCACACACTCCAGAGACCTCAACCTCATTACCACAATAAACAGAACGTGCTGGAGGGACAGGCTCATAACCTAGAGACTGCCCATGCTATGGAATAGACTTCCCATACATTGCAAACAGAGCACCTTACTAGCCCTTTTCAAGAGAAATCTTGATGAGTGGATGGGAAATAGAAAATTCACCCCAGGCATCACTCCAGTGGCTCTACTTGACAGAGGCACTGGGAACTAAGGTTAGGTGGCACTATGCCGGGGTAATCCTGGGCTAGGCTTGTAAAGGCTCCAGGGCCATTAGCCTAGTACACATCTATGAACCTATAATAACTCAGGATTGGTGAGACCAGCTCCACCAAGTGTCGGGTCACCAGAAGGGTACCACAGGTCTCTGTGCTGGGCCTACTCCTCTTTGACATCTATTTCTCAGAGGTCAAGTTTAACATTAAGGGCCTCTGGCTCACTAATTTTGCAGACAGCTGCAAATTGGGAGCTATAATAAATTACTCCCACTACACCACCATCCTGCAAGAGGGTCTAATGCAGACAAACAACTGGTGCCAATGCCACAGATTAAAACTCAGTGCAAATAAGTGCATTACAGTAATTTTTGGGAAAACCTCCAGCCAGACAAATTACTTCATTGATAACACACTCCTGAGAGTTGATCCAGTAGTTAGAGATCTGGGAACATATGTAGACAGTAATCTGATCTTTGACCAACATGTGGCCAAGATTGTAAGGAAATCATTCTGCACCACCCAACTTATATGTATGGGCATGATATCCAGGTCCAAGGAAGTATCACTCTACTCAGCTCTTATCAGACCCATCATGGAGTACAATGTCCTCTTCTGCATATACCCGACAATGCATATGCAGCAGTTGAAACAACCCACAGATATTCCTCATCAAGAGAATCCAGGGTATTAACACACTGTCCTATGTCCTATACAGATCACCTTAGAGTCCTCTCTCCATAAGTCTCCTATAGGTTGCTGACAGGCAATCTGTGCTTAGCATATAAGGCATCCATATATCCAACCCTGATGAAGCTTTTGCAAATCCACAAAATGAGCAGCACCAAAAACACACAATCCAAGGATTTAAACTTTGCTTGCAACATAAACAGAACCTGATGATGAGGTAGATATATGTCCCAAAGGATCCCCATACTCTTAAACAGGCTCCTCATCTATTTGAAGCAGAGCTCATCTCTAACCCTATTCAAATGCAATCTTGACTTTACTATCAAGACTCACCCAGACTCTGCTACACTTTGCTGTGATTGAAAAGTTAGTTTGCTTTTTATTTATTGTATTACTTTATTGCCTTTTTCTATTTTGAATACTGTGATTTGTTTTATTTACCTTGTGTTTTACTTGTATTCCGCTTTCGCTTTTAACTGCATATTAAAACTCGAAAGGAGACCACAGCTCTGTCTCTTGTGAACCAGGCAGAATTTTTTCCCCACCCTGTTACTGTAGTGTTCTTAAACACCACTGTCTTTCTAGTTGCCTTCGCCTTATGTTAATTTGACCATATATCTCATTTCATCTCTTTTTACGGGCTTGTGTGAGTAAGCACAAAATTATCATTTTGTGAAATCACTCCCCTTCAACTATTTAAATTTATTGGCCATCCTACTGTATTCCATAGTACCAGAATACAAAAGTGACCACCCCTTTCACTCTATCTTGCTGTTTTTAAAACAGTGACTCTCCACTAAAACTTAACTTTTTAGACAGGTAAAACTTAAGTTACCTACTTTCACATCTAACTCCTCTAGTGCACACTGCAGTGCTTAGGATAAACCATTTGTTAATCTAACCTTTAATCATCCCTGTGACTAGCACTTGCTTTAAAACCTGCTGGAAAGAACTAGGAAGTCAAACTGATACAAGCACTCAACTCTCCTTGTTAATAAGGAGAAATTAATCACAGACACTAAACAGCCTATAATTGCAAAGTACCTTGCTAAAGTAAGGGAAAACAGCTCTTGTACTTTACAAAAAAAAAAGCAACAAACCAGGCATGTCCAAGGGTCAGCTGCCGGTGATTTCTCCTGTGCACCTGGTGAATCTGGGCATACTGGGGCAATGCAGCAATTGCCTCATGTACACAGACAACCCTCTCTTCATACCACCCAACACTACACCCTGCGAGAGATGCACTTACATAGCCAAATTGGAAGGAAAGCTTTCTCCACCCAAGATTGTGCTAGACAGTCAAGAGGAGAAGGTTAACACCCCTAAGGCAAGACAACGTACCCAACACTTTAGTCATAGGTGACTCTATAATCAGGCACACTGATGTCCCACTCACCAGGCTGAACAAAGAGAATATTACAGTCAGCTGCCTGTCAGGTGCCAGGATCCACCACATAACGCATGCACTCAAGTCGCTCCACAACAAGTACAAATATGACTCTGTCATTGTCCATGATGGAGTGAATGACGTACCTCCCTGGACTACATGAAAAGAGACATGTAAGAGCTCTCGGATCATGTGGCCCAGGCAGCTATGTCCCTAGCCCTGAGTAGCATCCTGCCTTTGCCCAGAATGATACCACAATATAAGGACAAAATGACTGACTTCAACAATTGCCTAAGCTTCCGATGTCATTCAAAGGGAATCTAGTATCTGTCTGCCTGGGACGACATGATCGACAGACTACGATGCTTTGCCAGAGATGGTCTACACCTGTCACCCCTGGGATTCAGGTTACTGGCTAAGGCTCTTGCCACCCCTATAGTGCCTTTTATAGGCAAAGTTAAAAGGACATAACCACCACCGTAATAGGTACAAGCATGCAAAATCTGAAGGTAATGCTACTCAATGCTAGAAGTCTAAACCTCAAAATGTACTCTCTCGAGGCACTCCTAAAAATGGAGAACATCGATATCTGTGCAGTAACTGAGACCTGGTTCAAGGCTCCAGACAGCACCCCTGCAATAACAGGCTACAACTCTTACCACACTTTTTGGCCACCAAACCAGGACCAAAACATTGAAGGCGGAAGAGTTTCCATATTCATTAAGGATATTCACAACACCAGGCTAGTTGCCCATCACAATGCTCCTGAAATTCTCCAGGTGCAACTAACACTAGGTAAGACTGCAATCCAAATTGTAGCTTGTTACAGATCCCCCACCATTCCCCAAGATTCTCACTACACCTTTCTAAACATACTGGAAAATATTAAGATACAACCAAACACCATAATACTGGAAGATTTCAACTACCCTGACATTAACTGGGGAAACTACTAGTGTACCAACACCTTTGCCCAAACGGTTCTTGGAATTCATAAATTCCAATGCCCTGGATCAACTAATCCTTAGTCCCACCAGGGGCTCCAATATACTAGACCTGGTTATTACCAACATTAAAACCTAGTTACTTTCTTGTGAGGGGAGTGAGTCAGGTTACTTCAGGAGCTGTGTTATGTTTACGGCAGTCCCAGGCCAGTTAGCAGTAGATCTGGCTGTTGTCAGTAGGCATGCATCATACTGTGAAGTTTCTCCCATTAATCTATTTAAATACATTTGGCCTGCCATTGTATTCCATATAGCCACAATACAGAGTGTCCACCAAGACAATCCATGTTAGCAGTTTAAATTTGGTGGCACTTGAGTTGCCTGCCCTTACAATAAATTAATCATTTGTCGCTCTTCCCAGTCTCATCTTATCTGCTCATACTAGTGAGCACTAGAGGATCAAACTGGGAAGATCCTCACTTTTGACTTCTAAAGCCTGAGATATGTTGCTGTACCTGCTTAGTGCTGAATTTTCTTTAATCTTCTAAACACCTAAGTAGTGAACAAGATGGAAATTCAGCCTGCTAGTTTTACCTCTGTTGTCAGACTTTTAATACTATATCTCAAAAGACAATATACAAAAGTGGCATGCGCCCATTTAAAATGAGCTTGTATTCAACACAAATAATTCTATTTGTAAGAGGTGTAAATATCTAATTAATTTGGATTCTTTTCTCTCATCAATAAAGTTTCCCTACGGGTTTTATACGCCTTAACTATGATCCGTCTCTAATCACTCGAAAATTTCCTGTACTGAGGCCGTAAAACAATCCCTCCCAGATCCTCATGAAAATAAGAAGATTTAAGTCTCAGAAAAAAAATCAGACCAATTATCTACCTCATGCATACTTCCCATAAACAGTCATACGGTCCAATAACTGTCATATTTGAACTCATATTACTGTATATGAATTTTATATTACTCCATTTGAATTTTTGTATTTGTATTGTATTTGAATTTTTGTAATACTGTATTTAACCTTGTTCATGTTTTTTAAGCTCTCTGTAAACACCCATGTTCAATGTATTTTATTCTCTGTATCTTACTTTTTGTGGAGCTTTTCTCCCCGGGCCTCCACTGAAAATGGGTCTCTGACCCAGTGGACTTTCCCGGTCAGTAAACAAATAAATAACACTATGAATCCATCACTTTCAACCACAACAGCAACAGAAATATTTTACTGAGGGGTGCCTCTGTTGTCAGGCACAATGATTCATCAATCACAAGACTGGACAAGGGTAGAGTACAATGAGTTATATTTCAAGTTCCAAGATCTATGACACTACAACAGCCCTAAGTACGCTTAAGTATATCTGAGAATGGACAACTTAAGACATAAACCCTGAAGACAATGCAGAGATGCATGTCAGAACCTTCCATGCAAATTACATGTGCAGGTAAGATACAAGTTAAGTAGAAGCCTTCCTTCACTTCAAATGATACCTAGACACAAAGACAAGATGACTTGACTTCAATAATTGATTAAAAAGGTAATGTCATTCCAAGGTGATCCAGTATGTTTACGCATGGGAAAAGATTCTCTACAGCACAGACTATTTCACTAAAGACAGCTTGCACCTGGTCTGAGGATTTCCAAGATGGCTGCACACTGAACAGCAGCTGAATTTTAGTTCTCTCAGTGTGAAAAAGAAACTGAGAAAAAAAGGGCCAGTGAAACTGTCAGCTTAGGTAAAATTCAGATACTGGCTAGTAAGTACACTGCCTGGATGCCAGCAAAAAAAGAAATTTGGAGACCCTGAAATAAAATAGACCAAAAAAGTTGAACAGAAAACACTGGCTGGGAAGAATCCTGCAGCTGTTCAACAAAAAGCAGTTCAAGCTTCAGCTTTGGAACAAAAGATGGTGTACAGTAGTTCAAAGGATAAAATAAATCAAATGTACTTACAGGTAATTAAAATAAATGAAACACCGAAGGAATACATCAACTCAAATAAAAAAGGATGGAAGAATACAAGAAGATTTAACTAGCTAGTCAGACAAGCTAATTAAACTGCAAAAATCGTAGGGTGAAATAGGTTCATAGGTTAGTACTAGGCTAACTGCCCTTGCGAGCCATTTTAAGCCTAGCCAATTATCCCCTGTGAGATTCAAACCCTGTACCTTGTGTTTGTAAGGCAAACACCTCAACCATTAGGCCACCCTCCCAACCCCAAATAAATTCCCACTGCCAGTGTCAAACCCAGGACCTTGGTAACATTAGTCTGTATGACCTACCACTAAGCCATGACCAGTGAAATGAAGAAAAAGCTGGCCAAATATGAGGCTTTTCATGAAGAGCTCTTTCAAAAAAAATGTAGTTAGAAGACAAAGTCCACAGACAAAACTTGAGATTTTCGGCTGTACCAAAGAAACTGGAAGAATCAACCTGTATTAATTTAATGACAGCACAAATATGGAACTGGACTGGTATTCCACACCAGGATTTGTTAATTGAAAGGGTACAATGAATGTCATCTTCCATACCTGACCACGAGAAAGCAAGAAAAGAGCAAACAGCAATCAATGTAGGTGGGAACACAGGCTACTACATGCTTTTTAGCACATTAAACCTAAATTTTACATTACGTATTGCATATGGGTACATGTGTTGATTTCGGACAACTGTTCCTACCTGGAGGCTTAAAGTTCATTTGTAGAAAATACACACAATTTTGTGTATTTGTTCTAAGCTAACATGGGACAAAGGCATTCTGAAGATTATTTAGGTTTTTGTTTGAGAGTTTTTATTAAAGCAAAAAGTCATGAAAGATGTGACAAAGTTAAATAAAGAAAAGAAGAAATTACTACATAAAAGATCAGCCAGCCAAACATCAGTGTATGCATGTAAGACAAACTCTGGAAATACGCATTCAGATAAACTGTCATATATAATAGGCAGGAACAGCAGCTTTTTATCATAATGACTACTCTATCCCTATTATTTTGGAATGTAAGTGACCTTACAGGAGTAGGCAAAAAGTAAGAGAATTGAATTATATTAAGAAATGCTGAATGCAAACAGCAATGCTGCAGGAGACATGTAAAGAGAAACAGGCGTATGAATTTGACAACGAAAGAAATTGAGGACAGATATTCAGCAGAATATCAGGGACAAATGAATAGGGGATTAATAATACTTGACTGCTGGAGGGACTGCAATATTTGTAGAAAAGAAAAAAAGACTATAATGGCAAATTTGTGTTAGTAAGGAGCTACTGGCAAAGGAAGAGGATTATGCTGGCATGTATTTATAGCCCACCAAAACTGCTATTTTAGAACATTTTGGGAAGAAATAATCAGCTTTCTGCAGTAGAATATTACTTGTATGTTGGGATTGCAACTTGATTTGCAAAAGGGATGATGCATCAGGGGGATCTAATAAGGAAAATATAACAAAACAGGGTACACTACTAAAGACATTTATGAAAATGTTTTGTATGAATGACATGAATTCACAAGTAGGAACTTTGACAGAATTTACATATTATTCCCCAAGGTCCAATAACTGAGCTAGACTAGATATAAATTATATTTCACAGGAACATGTGCATTTAACTGAAAGCTCTGACACACTTCCAACTATTTAAATTTTTAAAACTGAGACATTGGTGTTTTCCAACCTACGTGTTAAAAAGAGAGGAACTTAAGAAACAGGTACTGGAAATTATTTGAGAATTACTACAGAAGACAGAAATTTCTGCAGAAGGGATAGCTAGTGAAAATAAAGAAGGAGTTTAAATATAGGAAATAAAGAGAAAGAGACCGGGCTGGTGACGACCTAATGGTTAAGGTGCTGACTTCAAAGGCACAAAGTACAGGGTATGATTTTTAACTTTAGCCATGGTCTCCCTAGTACTTACCTATGAAACTATAAGACATGATTAAGAAGTAATACAAATTATTGAAAGGAGTAACAAAGGTTAAAATATTACAGAATGGGAGGAGTCTCACAGAATAAGAACTGCAGAATACTAAAGAGAATATAAGGGAATATTTGGATAATATGCATGAGTTTTGAAAGATTGCTTTTAAGCAACTATTTAACAAATCCAGAGTATACAAATTTGTAGCACAACTTTGGCAACAGAAAGTACAAAGGCAGCCTATAACAAGAAAATACCTGGCAATCCTACAGAGGTTTTAGACATATTTCAAAAATGTTATGAAAATTTGTATAAAGCAGAGGAAAGTGGAAAGCAAGAAAGAGCACAAATAGAAATATTTACGGAAGACTTAATTATGCCATGGTTAGAGGAACATGAGGCTCAACACTGAATAGTTAAGATAGGAGGAAATACACGGAAAATCCCAGAACTGGCAATACACTCAACAGAATAAAATAAATAAATAGACCAGTAAGCCAAATTCAAAAAGTATTGGATTTTTAATACCATACTCGTAAAACCAAATTCCAAAAACAAACTCATGGTCTAGTACTTTTGTCTAAGAATCTAGACATCATCAGAACCATGATAAAGTACAAAAAGGAAGTTTAAAAACATTTCATACTTGTATACACACACCCCGTTTCATCCAATCATCTAGCATCATATTCTCAACCCAGCAAAATGTTTAAAGAAGCATAGTATTATAGAAATTGGCTGTTTAAAGAGGCTATGTAAGCAACATATTAATGCTTGCAAATAAATAATATCAGCCAAGTGTAAATACAATCAACTATGTAGATCACACAAGAAATAAAGAGAGCACACCATATTCAAAGTCTAGTGGCTTTTCTATTCAATTCACTTATAATGGAAATATTATCATTTATTCCTGGTGGGAAAGTGGCATTAAGCTGCAATTGCCATAACATCTCCTTGTGAAGTAATGTGTTTTTCCAGTGACCAGAGTATGCTAATGCTTGCACCTGCTCAATTATTAAAAACTTAATTTTTTTAAAACCAGCACAGATGAGTGAATGTTTAGCAAGAACACAATTATAGTCTTTCCAGTATAAAAAGCACAGCATTGCAGATAGGTGGCCATGTATACCACTCGCTCAGACAGGCAACTGTATCTACCTCCCCCCTACTTATTTTGTCTTTCAGGGAGCCATCATAGTTTTCCTCAATGTAGGAACATTGGTGGCACTAACCACATTTCAGTCTAACGGGGAACTGTGGTGCATGATCCGATAAAGGCTTTCCAAACGTTTTTTTTATATTAGATTTGTTTTTATAAGTGAATGTTGGAAGTTCAGCACTCAGTCACTTTGTCCCATCATCACTTTGGAACGTAGACCACTTCCTATGTATAACCTGTTCAACACTCTTGCCATCAAGAGAATAATGGAAAACCATGTTTCTTTGTCCTGTAAAATGGGAACTGCCCATATTATCATATACAGAATGGTGACTTAAACCTTGTTTGATAATGGGAGCATATCTCCCCTTCCTTTCCAACTAGACCTCATTTTGTATAGTGTCGAGCAAAGATTCAGGGTAGCCTCGATCCAAGAGCATTTTCTCAAGTGTCAAGAACTCTTATAAACAGGAGTTATCCTCTGAGATAAGTCTCTTCTCCACCCCCTAATTCTGTTGGAAAGGGTGACAGATGGAAAAATAAAGAAAAGCATTACAAAAAGTAGGTTTTCTATAAATCCTTGTCACTAAAGCACCATTTTCTGTCATTTGTATATTGATGTCCTGTTGTTTATCTCTTCAGCATCAAAGCTGTACGTGAATTTAAGAAAAGATATAGCAGTTTCCAGATGTTTCATAAATTCAATAAACTGTTTTTTGTTGCTATTCCAGATAAACAACAAATTGTCTATGTAACCGTTAATAGCCAGTGCAGTTCAGGAACAATGGGAGCATGAACAGTATCTCTAATTTCCACTTTAACACATTGGTGAATGTGGGGGTGCATGCAGCAGCCATAGCAACTCCAAGGAGTTGCTTATAGTATTCACCACCAAAAATGAAATTGTTTTTAAGCACGATATCCATAAATTCCTGTATTAAACTTGCATCATTGTCAGATACTTGGCCAAATTTGCTGACCATATCACCAAACCACTGCAGCGCTTCCTCACGAGGGATAACAGAAAAAAGGGTTTCTTCATTACAAGTAGCTAAATATGTCCTTTTCCAATATCAGTTCTCCACAATTTATCCATTAAGTCCCATAAGTCATGTTTAATATGGAAGTGGTTACAAAACATACATTTGCGACTTAAATCAATGAACTTGGCCAAGGATTCAGTTACAGACCCTCCCGCTGCCACTATGAGCTTAAGTGGGGGGGGGGTGGGAGGTCTACAATGTTGGAATGAACTTTACGATGCAAAAAATCTTCAGAACTACATTGGCAACCCTTAGGAAATCGTAAAGATCTTGTGTGATATAGTCAAATACAAGAAAATCATCCAACACAACTTTTATACTTCTACAGGCAATATTAACCTTATTAAGGGATACCACTCTTTAGACCCATTACAGAGTACAACGCCCCTTTTGAAATGTACCTCACAAGACATCTGCAGCAGCTGGAAAGGCCACAGAAGTTCCTCACAAAGAGGATTACTGGCCTCAAACAAATGCCCTACACTGACCGCCTCAAAAAACTACAGCTTTACTCCATAGCATATCGCCTACTCCGAGGTGACCTCTGCCTAATATATAAAGCTATGTCAAACCCAGAGCTGTTGGACATGCTACACCTAAAGAAATCCCAATCCCTCCAAGCTACACGCTCTAGGGACCTAATCCTTGTCACCACAATAAACAGGACATGCTGGAGGGATAGATTCCTGTCCCAGAGACTTCCTATACTCTGGAACAAGCTACCCATCTATGTCAAGCAAAGTTCTTCATTAGCACTCTTCAAGAAAAATCTTGATGAGTGGATGGGAAATAGGAAATATACCCCAGGGATCACTTCTGTGTCTCTGCTTGACAGTGGCACAAGAAAATAACTTTCTTGAGTGGTGTAAGCTGTGGAACCTTGCTGGCTAGGCTTACGTAGGCCCTTGGGCCGATAGCCTAGTACCTACCTATGAACCATGTTGTACACCTCAATGTCGCCTAATAAGTTGTACATTCTCCCATCATAGTCTAGGTGATCTATGAAAGACTATCAATGTGCTTAATGAAAGAGTCTACCAGCACCTTTATAGCACACAATGAGCTGATAACAAGAGTGATCTTGCTAAACATTCACTCATCTGTGCTGGTTTTAAAAAAAATAAGTTTTTCATAATTGAGCAGGTGCAAGTATTAGCATACTCTGGTCAATGGAAAAACACATTACTTCACAAGGGGATGTTGTGGTAATTGCGTCTTGATGCCACTGTACCACCAGGAGTAAATGATAATACTTTCATTATAAGTGAATTGAAGAGGAGAGCCACTAGACTTTGAATATGGTGTGCTCTCTTTAGTTGATTGTATCCACACTTGGCTGATATTATTCATTTGCAAGCATTAATACATTTCTTAAGCACCCTCTTTAAACAGTCAATTTCTGCAATGCTATGTTTCTTTAAACTTTTCACAGGGCTGAAAATATCCTGCTAGTTGACTGGATGAGATGGGGGGGATGTACACACTTATAATATTTTTAAACTTCCTTTTTGTACTTTATCATGGTTCTGATGATGTCTAGATTCTTATAAGAAAGCGCTAAACCATGAGTTTGTATTTGGAATTTGGTTTTATTTTTATGGTATTAAAGATCCGCTATTTGGTGAGTTTGGCTTACTCATGTTTTTGTTTTATTCAGTTAAGATAGAAGGAGATGAGATAAATTAATCTGCAGGGAAGTCTCCAGGAATAAATGGTATTCCTATGGAAGTTTGGAAGTTAGGGGGAAGAAAATGATAATGATCTGGAAGATTTTGTTTAATAATATTTTAAAAGAAGGGGAAGTGCCGGCATCCAGCAGCATGGAAGAAAGATGGTGGCTATATTATCGAAAGAGTGTAAAGACACGTCAGATCCAGCTTCATACAGACCGATTTAAATCTTAAATCACGATTATATGTTTACAAATACATTACTTAAAATACTGAATGGCAAAGATGTTGCCAAAGATGATATATATGGATTAATGTGTTTTTGTGGAATTGATTTCATAATCAAGAAAAGTTGGCTTTAATTGCAGACGATATTACTCTGTACATGATAAATCCAGAAAAGGACACCTCAGTGCTATGGAAAATTTTTGAAACAGTATCAAGTCTTTTCAGAATATAAAATTAATGAAGATAAAACAAAGGCTATAGACAATAATTATGAACCCACACACAGATTGGTTCAGCAATATCCACACTTATGGGGTCATGATAAGAAGAAGTAATTAGGTGGATGGATTAAAAAAAGCGCTGTTATTCCAGCTAAGAATATGTGGGAGGAGACTAAATGAAAAACAAAATAAAAACTGAGAAATTGGAATGTCTTTTTTAATGACACTGATAGCAAGATACAAGCAGTGACAAAATTTTAAGTCCCTTTTCATACACAGGTCAGGCATATTTTTTGCAACCAGAGTTGAAGTTGTGAACAATAATTAATAGGCAGTTGAAGAGATTTTTCTGGGAGTGAAGAGGTTGAGAGTTAAGTGGGTTAAAATGATCCTTCCAAAAGAGCAAGGTAGTACAGGTTTACCTGATCTGAAGGGAATTTTTAGAGCTACACAGTTAAAGCTCATATATACAACACAAGCAGAAGGTTATAACTCGAGGTGGAAAGGGAAGATGACGAAGCAGGCAGGGACTTCAAGAAATAAGGATAGAGTGGAATTTTGGATCCAGATCCTTAAGGAATATGATAAGCCAACACAGGATTAGAGATTGGAGTTTGGAGATTTTGCCAAAAGGAATGACTGCAAGTAGGTGTACATAAAATGTCCAAGATGGGGCTGGAATTTAGTGGAGAAAATTAGCAAAGGAACTCAGGTATTGTGAGTGAATAGCTAGAGAGGTAACAGTCAGTAGCATAGATAGAGTGGGGTGAAAGAACAACTGCCTGAGCACAAAGTGTTAAGAGTGCCCGGCTCAGCCATCTAATCTACCATTCTGATTCCTATCACTCTTTAGTGCAATACCAGCGTGTATTTGCATTCAAACATGAGTGCTGTGGCACTCCTTGTGTGGTCTAAACTGTAGCAAGCAGTTTGCTACAATTTAAAAGTAGAAACTTTTTTTAACTGAAACCTGAGCACTGTTGTGCTTTGTGTGGAGTATTAGCTATAGCAACTGATTTGTTCTTGCTGCTTTTTTTTTTGTTTGTTTAAATTAAACCTTGAATGCCATTGCCCTCCATACAGGGTATAAATGGTAGCAACTGCTTGCTACATTTGTAACAAGCAGTTTGCTACAGTTTAAAAGAAAAAAATATGTTAAGTGAAAAAGAAAATGAGAGGAAGGAACTTCAGACAGGGTGTGGAAATGGGACCTAATTGGCTGGGGCAGGAGGATTGAGGGCACATCATGTACCTGGCTATTTGGATGGTGTGCCAGTAGGAGAAGCAGACTTATTTTTCCCTTCACTTGAAAAGCCGGGGGGGGGGGTGTTAGGTGCATAGATTGGGTACTGTTTGCAGGAAGCCAGCCAACTGGCATCTTGCTGTTTTGCAGAAGTCCTGTTTTTTCTTTGCTCTTCCTTGAAAAGAGAGGGGGTGGGGCACTTTTTTGCGCTATCAGCAAAGGGCACTAGTTGAACCAGCTACTCTTCTGATAATGGTAACAGAGTGGAATGAGGCTAAGTATAAGTTTGGACTGCCTTCCCTAACAGGGACTGGTATCAGAATATAAGCAAAAAGAAAGGGATAGGGGAGTCCTAAGTGAAAGACCTGTTTTGGTAACGTTTTTATTGGAATATAGAACAGAAGCTGATGTTAACAATGGGATAATTAGTAGGCCATATAAAATACTGCATGACAACTATGAGAATAAACCAGAGGGGGATAAGAAAAGAAAGACTGGAAAAGTAATTTACAATGGAAGAACAGGATGTATGTATGGCTCCCAAGTAAGCAACAAAATCCAGAAGGTTATGCTTGGAAGTGTTTGGATATACATTTTTATACCCTTAGCAGACTTCAAAGAATACTTCCTCAGGTAGACAGCAAATGTTGGAGGTGTGATGGAGAAGAAAGATGCAACTGTGTGTGTTTTTTTAGGAGTGTAATGAGTTAGCAGATTTTTAAAAAATTCCTTAAAGAGTACTTTATCAGAAATGGGGAAGCAAACAGCTGTACCTAAGGAAATAAATGGCTGACATAGTAAAGTCTTAAGTTTAATTATGCCGACTTGCAAAAAAAAAAGCAATTACTAGAAAAATGGAAATCAAAATCTAAACTATCTGTATCTGAAGTATTGAATACTGTAAAAGAAAGAAAAGCAAAAGAATAATGAATGATCTTTTGAAATTTAAGGTGCAAATTACATAGAAATAAGTGGAATTTGGGGGAACAATACCTACAAAATAATGATCAGGTGGAGGAGCGAGGTTTAACTCATTACGGCCAAGTGCGCCTCCACACGTTTCTGCAGTTACCTCTTACTGACACCTCTAAGCGTCAAATATTGGTTGCTCATATTTGCGTTAATAATTCCAAACCCATGTTACATATAAGGTATCAGAAGATTTCATCTTAAAGCACACATAATGGCAAACACAATTGTACTGATATCTGACCTCTGTCTAATGCAGCTAAAGAGATATTATTATTTGTATGCTGTTTACTTGTATTGCAGTAATTTTCATATTTCTTTAAACATCACAACATTCAGGTAAAAGACAGAACTGCATAGCCTCATATGAAAGCTCACAGCTGTATAAAGAAAATCCTGTTGGCAGTATGTGTCTTGCTTGAATAGTTACTGAGACATCATAAGCGGTTTATACAACAATAAAAATTCATATTCACTGCCTTTACTTTGGCTTATAAAATCCAGTTTGAAACATCAAAGTGAATGAATGCTCCTAATGTACAGATTCATTTATCCTGAACAGTTTGCCATTTACAGTTTTGTAGCAACACTTATGGTTCCAGAGTTGAATATTTGTTTGAACCGTACGGTGATATCTTCATTATTTTGAAAGATCAAGTCACACCACTAGGAGTTAAAAGTATAAACTCAAAAGAGCTCTACTGGATGGAATGAGTCAAGGGAAGGCGGGAATGGAGCAATTTATGTAATGTTGGACTGAATGACAGTTGTTATAAAGAAAGAAAACATATGCAATAAATAATGTATGCAAATGGAAAATTGTTAATATGGTTTGATTTCTTTTCTGTTACTGTATGTGTGCCAATGTCTTATGTGATTATTTAATAAAGATGTCAAAAAAGGACAGCTTGCACCTTTTGTTTCAAGGCTTTTACATTTTGGCTAAAGCCTTTGCTACGCACCCCACGCCCAACCAGTGCCTTTTTAGGCAGAGTCCAGGTGGTGGACATGCCAGAGTAATTAACATTTCACTCCCAAAATCACATTAGGGTAGTTCTTCCCAATGCCAGAAGTCTGAACAATAAATTGTGCTATCTTGAGGCACTCCTGCATTTGGAAAGCATCCATTTCTACTTAGTTACTGAACCTTAGTTCAAATGTAAAAAAAAGCACTCCCTCAGTACTACGGCTTTGAGCTTTTCATGCTTTCAGACCAAATGACAACTGTGTTGAAATGTCCATATTTGTCACGGAACATATCAACTCCAAGGCAAATGCCTAGGGACTCACAAACTGAACTCCTTGAACTACAGAACTACAGATAATCCTAGAAATCTTACATCCCAGACAAAAGTGCAATCCTAACCCTCTCCTCATAACTGCAACAGAATTTAACTCTTATTTCACAGGTATTATAGCTCAGCATCTAATCTCACCCTTGCCCACCAGCTATATATCATCACATCGACTTTCATCTTCAAATCTGTGCCCACATCCTATATAAACCTACTCAATCTCAAATTATGCTTTACTTCAGCTGGTTTACTTCATTTTGATCTGCAAAGCCATGGAATGGATTATCATGGACCTCATTAACAGGGCCATTGGCAACCTCCAACACTCGACCCCACACAGTTTGGCTTTGTCAAGGGGAGGTTATGTCTAGTAAATCTGGTTGACTTCTTTGAGACAGTCACCAAAGCCATGGATGAGGAGAAGACTGTGCACGCCACCTGCCTTGACCTGGCCAAAGCCTTTGACACTATTCCTCACTCGGGCATAATAGATAAACTCTCTCAACTAGGCATCAATCCATATGTTACTAGATAGGTAGCAAACTGGCTCACTGATGTAAGCCGCCTAATCAAAATAGGGGAAGCTACCGCAAACAGTAGACCCGTAACGAACAGCATATACTTCTCTGAGGTGTAAGCCAAAACCAGTGGGCTATGGCTGACCAAGTCTGCAGATGACTGCAATCTGGGCGCAGTCATCAATTCCCCAAGTGATGAGGATGTCCTCCAAGAGGGTCTCACCCAAACAAATGACTGGTGCCTCAAGCTGAATGCCAAAAAATGCATCATCAACCCCTTTGGGGAGAATGATGTCCCCACATATTATCACATTAATAACAACATCCCAAGTACACAATCAGTAGTGAGGGGTTTGGGTACCCAGGCTGATAGCAACCTGACTTTTGACCACCATGTTGCTTCTGTTGTACGGAAAGCTTTCTACGTGGCCCACCTCATAAGTAAGGGTATTTCATCCAGGGACAAGGAGGTCATAACATCCCTGTATTCTTCCCTTATAAGAACAATTATTGAGTACAATGCCCCCTTCAGCATGTACCACACAAAGCACATGCAGCAGCTGGAGAGACCACAGAGGTTCCTCACCAGGAGAATCCAGGGCCTCAAACATCTACCCTATGGAATCACAGATAAACTTACAAAGCTAGGCATTAATCCCTACGTCACTCAATTGGTTGCCAACTGGCTTACTGACAGAACCCACACTGTAAAAGTAGCTGACTCCAAATCCAGCTCCAGACAAGTGGAGTACCTCAGGGTTCAGTCCTGGGACCGTTCATGTTTGGCATCTACTTCTCTGAAGTACATGCCAACACTAAGGGACTCTGGCTAACAAAGTTCGCAGATGACTGCAAACTGGAAGTCATTATTGAATCCCCAAATGATGTGGATATTCTATAAAAGGGCCTTACAGAAACAGATGCTTGGTGTCAGAGCCATGGGCTCAAGCTCAATGCCAAGAAATGTATAGTTAACCCCTTTGGGAAAAAACATGTACCCATGAATTACCACATAGGTGGCAGTACACTAAACACTGAAAGTGTGATAAGAGACTTGTGGACAGTGGTCTCACTTTCGATAACCACATCACCAAAACAGTCAAGAAATACTTCTATGTGGCACACCTCATCACTAAGGGCTTTTCATCCAGGAAAAAGGAGGTCATTGTCCCACTGTACTCTTCCCTCATTAGACCCATTATAGAATACAATGCCTCGTTTGGTATGTACCTCTCAAGACATCTGCAACAACTGGAAAGGCTGCAGAAATACCTCACTAAAAGAATCACAGGCCTAAAGCAGATGCCTTATGCTGACTGTCTAAAAAAAACTCCAGCTATACTCTGTCGCACATCGTCTACTCAGAGGCGATCTCTGCTTAACATACAATGCCATGTCAAACCCAGAGCTGTTGGACATGCTACACTTAAAGAAATCCCAATCCCTCAGAGACACATGCTCCAGGGATCTAAACCTTGCCATCACAATGAACAAAACATGCTGGAGGGAAAGGTTCCTGACCCAGAGACTCCCCAGACTCTGGAACAGACTGCCCATACATGTCAAGCAGAGCACCTCTTTGGCCCTCTTCAAAAGGAACCTTGACGACTGGATGGGAGATAGGAAATTCACCCCGGGGATCACATCAGTTGGACTGCTAGACAGGGGTCCAGGGAAGTAAATATTGTGGGAAGAAATAGCCAGGGAATTGTTATGGCTAGGCTTGTATAGGCCCTGGGGCTGATAGCCTAGTACCAACCTATGAACCTACACAGACAGACTAAAAGCCCTGTCCCTCTACTCAGTTTCATACAGACTCCTCAGAGGTGACCTCTGTCTGTCATACAAAGCAATCTCAGACCCCGCTTTGATGGGACTGTTGCATATCCGCAAGTCAAGCTCCACTCGAGGAACCCGTATGCGCAACCTCAACCTGGTCTGTGATATCAACAGGACTTATTGGTGGGGTAGATTTGTGTCCTAGAGACTCCCCCACCTGTGGAATACACTCCCTCTCCATGTCAAGCAGAGTACCTCATTATCCCTTTTTAAGCACAACCTGGATGGGAAACAGAAAATACACCCCTGGGATTCCACCTGTATCCCTCCTGGACAGGGGCTTTGGGTGCTGACTTGTCTAAACACGGACTACACTCTTGGCTAGACTTATAAGGGCCTCGGGGCCAACAGCCTAGTAACCTACTATGATCATATTATCTTCCAAGCAAGTACCTTAAAATAGCAGACAACAACACTGCCTATACTATCTCAATCCTTAAAAATAGCTCAATCCAGGAATCCCATGTTCACTCTCTGTAACAAAAAAAAAATCACACATTATCCTTCTACACAAAAGAGAAAATTCAACAAAAATCACTAACTTTAGACCTATAACAATTTTATACCCCCTCCAAAATACTTAAAAAATGTATTGAAAAACAACTGTTAAACTATCTCCTGCAGGAAGAACTACTGTCCCTAAAAAAACATGGCTTCCCTCACTACACTTCTAAACTTTACAGATACTGTCAAATAAAGCTACCAATAACGGCAAACTAGTCCCCTCCTTATTTCTACACTTGTCTACTTGTCACTGCAAACCTCTTCTTCAAATGTCCTCTTAGGTCTATCTCAGCTCACCCTTCTATTGTTCTAAAGCTATGTGTCCAATAGATACGAGTCAGTAAAATGACATTATACCCTCTATCCATACTTCCCAGTCACCACCAGTGTACCACAAGGTTCTATCGTTGGTGGTCTTCTCTTTAAAATTCTCACCATCACCCTCCACACATCCACACAACAGACCTCCCTAATACAATACCCAGATGACTCCACATTCATACGCACATCAGACAACATGGCACATCTCCAAAAAATTAGTCAGGAATCTTTAACAGCCACTGAAACATGGCAATGTAACTCTACTCATATTCAACCACAACCAAAAAAAAAATATCTACTACTTTTTTCCTCCAAATCTCTCTCTAATGAAAAAACAAAATTTATAATCCTCTATCTTAATAATAAAACCACTGAAGTCACTTCTTATAGCAAATTTTTTGAGGTGGTATTAGATGATAATCTTGCGTATACAATATTGTATTAAAAAAAAAAAGAAATCACCAAAAACTAGTGATGTTTTATAGAGCCAAAAACCATCTCACCAACACAACCAAAACTAAGCTTGACACTACTTCACTCCTTCCCTCAGTACTTTGTGGCAATCCCATACTTACTTAGCACATGTCATCACCAAAAGCAAAACTTGAACAATGTTGTTAAGTGTCTCAATTTGCAGCAAATACTCCTATTAGAACTTACCGTTGCACTGCACAAAAAGCCTAAACTGGTTAGAACTAACCCATCAACTAACATATAAACAGTCTTTTACCACCTATAAAATTATCCAGCATCCATCTGATGTCCAGCTATAAATACCATTCCACAAAACTATGTTCCCCACTCGGAATTTCCATCCAATGACCAGCAATTCCTCTCTACCCACAAACCTATCAAATTTCCTGGGCATGGTCTGCACTCATAACATGTGAAAACATCTGGAACTCCTTACTTGTCTCCACCAGGACAATACTCTCCCTCCAGTCCCTGAAAACCATTATGGAAGACTTCCTAGACTCGTTCTGTTCTTGCTCAACCCCAAGACAGACTATATCCCTAAACTGGAATAAGTGTCTGTTCATGCCTTACACCTCCTTACTCCTCCTTCTTCACTCGCTTCCTTACTTTAATCAATTTCTCCCCCGACTCTCTATCTAAATATGCCATACCCCTGTTTTTCTCTCATTTAGCAGCAAAAACACAAGTGTATGCACCACGGAAATGACAATGAAAATACTCACAAAGTCCAAGTAATGCAAAAGTCCAGATAATGTAAAAAATATGAAAACTTCTTCTTTATTCCATAAATAAAACCAAGAGAAATGAGCGCTTTTGCGTAGCAATAGTACGCTTCATCAGATTCTATTACAAGCCCTATTATTTCAGTTTATATAGCTATACATTATGCTTAATTGATGTAATTAAACAATTAACTAACCATTAAATATCTAGTTTAAAGCAACATCTTTCTTTTATTACATAGCCATTCAGTTACCTCATTTCTGCAAATAAGTTCATTTTAATGCATTTTAAAAAGCTCTTTAGACTCAGATATTATATGTATGTCCTTCATAACAGGACCCATAACATTAGTATATAGATGAAACATATATAACTTATAAAAAGTACAATATAGATTTTAACTTAATTACCTAACATTGTTTTAAAACAGTATAACCTTGATGAATCAAGTGAAACTACATATTGTCTAAATCTTTATATAATATATATTAAAGTGCTCAGTGCAAATCTATATATAACAACCTAATATACATGAATAGCAAACTAATTCTATCTATTAACTATGGCTGTTTAAATATATAAATAAAATATGAATATAAATAAGGTATATAAATATATATATATATAATAATGTATATAATAAGCTGCATTATTTACGATGTTTTAAAACAGGCTTCAAAGGGACATACTGATTTAGACCCGGAGGATAATGTGCTCTCATCCTTAATATCCATTCTAATTCCCTTTGTTCCAATACATTAACAAAATCACCCCTCTTTCATTTTTATTCACAGTTTGTAAAACTCTAAATTTAAAATGAAGACCATTATATTGAATCACATGCTTTGCTAATGCATTAAGTTCATTCTTCTTTTTGATGCCGTATGCATGATTGTAAATTCTTTTCTTAAATTCTCTTTTTGTAAGTCCTATATAAAACGCAGAACAACGTTCACAGGTGGCTAAATAAATAATATTACATGTATTACAAGATGCAAAAAACCTAGGAATAAATGAATAGTTCAAAACAGGATGAATAAATGTCTGTATCTCTGTAATGTATTTACACATATTGCAATTATAGCAAGGAAATGTTCCAAATTTAGTTCTAATATGAGTTACTATTGTTTCCTTTTTGTTATGTGTAGTACATAGCAATCTCTTTAAATTCTTGCTGTTTCGATAAGTAAAACTAGGAGTATGACCCACTAATTCTAGTGTCTTACTATCTATAGTTAATATTTGCCAATGGCTACTAATAATTTCTCTAATCATTCTATTGTCATTGGTATAAGTTGTGACAAAATGTATTTTCTCATCATATCTCAAAGTTTGTCTCTTATTTTGAATAAAGTTCACTTTTGCCATCTCTAATTCATTTGATGTACCTATAGCTCTCTTCACTTGATTCCTAGCCTCTTTCACCAATGTCTTATTGTAACCCCTCTGTATAAATACATTTTCCAACTTATCGGCCTGTAGTATAAAATCCGAATTCTCTTTACAAATTCTATCTACCCTACTGAATTGGCTTTTTAGGATGCCCTTGAATACATGTCTCGGGTGCATACTATCATAACTGAGAAGTGCATTCTTCCAACATTCCTTTCTATGTAACGTGGACCTAATCTTACCATTTTTAATACTTAAATTCACATCTAAGAAATTAACCTCTGTATAAGAGGCTTCCATAGTGAATTTTAAAAAACTAGATGTACTTTCGAGATGACATAAAAATCTCTCAAATTCTTCCACTGTGCCCTCCCACACAATTAATATATCATCTACAAACCTAGCATATAAAGGGATCTTCTTGTATAATTCATTTGTGAATAAATGCTCTCTCTCCCAGTGATTAACCACTAAATTAGCATATGTATTTGCGCAGGGTGTGCCCATTGCAACACCCCACTTTTGTACATATAATTGCCCTAAAAATGAAAAGGCATTATTAGAGAGAACGAGTTCTAATAGTTGACAAATCAATATTATTTTATTGCAACAAATTTCAGGATAATATTGTAATAATTCTCTGATAGCTTGTATACCTTGTTCATTCGGGATGCACGTGAACAAATTTCGTACATCTAGTGTCACCAATAAATGGGTGCCTTGTTGTAAATTAACCTCAAGATGATCTATTAAATTTAACAAATGATAAGTGTCCCTTAAAATGGTAGGAATCTTGTTCACTATAGGTCTCAAAGTCTTTTCTAAGTAGATGGATTTGTTCTGTGTCACCCATCCATCGCCATCTACAATAGGTCTAATGGGTGGTGGAAGTATATCTTTGTGCATTTTGGGCAAGGCTTTTATAGTTGGTATTTGGGGATGTTCAATAACAAAAAAAATCATATAAATCCTTGTTTATCTGATAGCACATTAACAGATCATATAACTCATCATTTATTCTTTTCAACATATTGAGAAACTTTTCATTTGTAATCATTGTATATGTGTCTTGGTCTCCTAGCATTTGTAACATAGAAGAAATATAATCTTCAGTATTAAATAACACTAAGCCACCTCCTTTGTCTGCAGGTCTAATCGTTATAGTGGACTCATTCATTAACTTCTTCAAAGACAATCTCTCATCAGTGTTCATATTAAAGAACAAACATTTTCTTTTTCCTTCAAAAAAATATTTATAAAAACTAATTTCACATGATTTAATAAAACCTTCTATGTGAGTAGGTAAGGGGGGGGGGTGCTTTTCCACTTAAAACATAGATACTCATTATTTTCGCCTGAATCACTCATCTTATTACCATAAAAAAGCAGTTTTAAAGCTAACATACGACCAAACATTCTTAGGTCAATTAATAAACTTTGTAGCTTACTTTCTTGCGATGGTATAAACGTCAAGCCTCTATTCAAGAGGCTAATATCAGATTTAGATGATATAAATATAGACAAATTAAAAAATAGATTAATTACTGTCTCTGGTGACGTCTCTGTGGCATGTTCTCCCCTGAGAACTTTCGCTTTCTCCTGTCCCAACTCCTGGATCGTTCTCTTTGTAATAAAGGTTTCCGTATTGCATATGGTAAAAAAGCTGCAGAAGTGGTGCTGTGTTTTGGTATAGCCCCACTGTTCTCAATGCCTACTTTGTTTCTATCTGCTTCCTGATTCGGCAAGGGTGTGGAAGCAGTTGCCATTCTTTCAATAGTGTCTGGTGGAGTAACAAAGGCATTGTCAGAAATGTTAATAAGTGAATTGTTCCCTTTAGATGTAGGTAGACAAGGAACGCTTTCATTGATGGTGAGCGTAGCGTCAAACTAATTCGTCGTCTTCTCTCCCATTCTGGTTCTGGCATTATCATTCATACTACGCGGCCAAACAAACACATTCCCTTCCAAAAAAATCGCGATGATCTCGTTGTAATTTGCAATGTTTTGTTATTTGTAGTTTATTACTATAGGACTCAATTTGTATGTACAAATCTTCTAATCTCTTAGTGCAGGGTTCAACATAAAATAATTGTCGTATATCTTTGTTTAGTTTAGTTACATTTTTTAACAGTTCTTGTTCTAAAGGCAAAAAAATGATCTATTACAAGTTGCATGTACTTGCGACTTGTATCTAAATTAATTTCTTGCCATTTTCTGAGTAATTCCGGTTGGCTTTCCCCATATGTCGGCATGCATAGGACTCTCATGCCTCTGGGGACTATGTTGAAATGTATGCACGCTTCTAAGTGTTTGTGTTGCCATACATATCTCTGCATTTTATACAAGTCATTTTCCAATTGTTTAATTAAGATGTTAAAGCGTTCAATATCAGCAATGTCAGTATTCATATTCCAGGAGTTAGACATTGCTAAGTCCAGAGTCAATAAAGGGTTGGTTTGATTTTTAATGATATTCAACCATCTATCGTTGACTCCCCTCGATTCCGGATTGTAGTCTAAACTCTACTGACGTGTTTGCCATTCCGTGTGGTGAGGCAGTTACAAGAAGTAAAAATAACAGTCAAATAAACTGCTCACACCAAAGCTGGAGCACTTGTCAGAACCAAGCGAAAAAGTAGCAGCAAAAGCACAAGTGTATCCACCACGGAAATGACAATGAAAATACTCACAAAGTCCAAGTAATGCAAAAGTCCAGATAATGTAAAAAATACGAAAACTTCTTCTTTATTCCATAAATAAAACCAAGAGAAATGAGCGCTTTCACGTAGCAATAGTACGCTTCATCAGATTCTATTACAAGCTCTATTATTTCAGTTTATATAGCTATACATTATGCTTAATTGATGTAATTAAACAATTAACTAACCATTAAATATCTAGTTTAAAGCAACATCTTTCTTTTATTACATAGCCATTCAGTTACCTCATTTCTGCAAATAAGTTCATTTTAATGCATTTTAAAAAGCTCTTTAGACTCAAATATTATATGTATGTCCTTCATAACAGGACCCATAACATTAGTATATAGACGAAACATATATAACTTATAAAAAGTACAATATATATTTTAACTTAATTACCTAACATTGTTTTAAAACAGTATAACCTTGATGAATCAAGTGAAACTACATATTTTTCTCTCATTTCATATTGCACGTCATGTTTGTATTATACTAACTTACAGTTAATTTCTCTAAATTGGCTAAAATTTCTCTAAATATTTAATCATTGTCACACATACCTCTCAACCTGGAAACATCAAAAATCTGGACAAGGCCCATAAAAAACGGGTACAAATCTGTATGCCAATTAACATAAAATCTGCGTACATAATTACGTAACCCCACCCACTCCAATGGAATTGTGGGATAGCAACTTTCAAACACAAACTGAAGAATAGACAACCAAAATATGGCACCAGAGTCCCCCCGTAGCCATTCCAATGTCCCATTACTTGGCTATTTCGTCCCATTTACCATAAACACTAATGTGTGCATACTGCTTTACTTCTACAATGATTATTTGGATTTTATTTTTACATTTTATAGCACAATGCGCAAACACTAACAGACATCTGCTAAATAAAGCAATACTGTCTCACAATGAAAATAGACGTGGCATTAAAACTTCTCTGAAACAAGCAAGTTGGTCACAAGTACCAGAAACTGCACTGATAAACCAAAAAAAGGTACAAGCCAGATAGCCAGTCCCAGATGATTGTTTATTCCGCAAATCCACGAACCAACACTGATAAATCACACTACAAACCAAAGAACATTAACGTAGTATAAAATATCCTAACGTTTTCGTCGTATCACTTCATCAGATGAATACCACAATCAAAATTGACTGTTTAAATACAAGTTTAAAATGTTGACATCCAATGAAAATACAAAAACAATTAAAACCTTATTTAAATTGTGACGTGTTTGAAATATTTTGTTAAATGCTAAAAATATACCATATATGTACGCATTTAAAAAAAAACTGAGAATATTATTCTAAAAACTGAATGTTCACTGTCAGGACCTGATTTTATAAATCAATAAAATCAATAAAATAATAAAGAATTGAATAATATGTAAATGAAAGTGTTTCAAGTATATACAATAAAACAGCTCCATCTGTTGGTGAAAGTAAAAAGCATTCTTAGAACATGAATATACTTTTCCAATGTTTCCCTGAATTGTGATATGGATAACAAAAGTGAAAGCCATAACTGTTCAGTACTAAATCCTTAAAACATATTATGAACAAATGTAATGTTAAAACATTTTTTAAAAACAATGAATAATATAAATAATATAGATGCAAAGTAATAGTTTAGAAATATGAATAATATTGTATATGAGTGTATATGTGTATATTTTATAACTTAGCAGCCCTTAGTTTCAAAACGGGCTTTACAGATACCATGTCATTAAGGCCTGGGGGATGACTGGCATCTAAAACCAGCTGCCAGTACAATTCCCTATATTCTAAACGGGTCTCCCAAAGACCACCCCTGGGGTCTATGGGTACTACCTCAATAACAAAGAACTTAAAATTAGCTTTCTCACAGGTTAAAGTATGTTTAAATAAAGCATTATTGTCGTTCTTTTTCCTTACATCATAACCATGTTCATAAAGTCTTTGTTTTAACCGTCTCTCAGTTTTGCCTACATAAAATGAATCACATGAGGCACATAAGGCTAAATATACCACCCCTGAGGTGTTACAGTTTGCAAACCCGTTTGTATTAATGTATTTGTTTCTACTTTTTATATGAAGGGTCTCAAGGTTCAATATATTACAACAGTAACCACAGCTACCACACTTATGTGTCCCTTTCTTGTTGTTATCATATACATTGTATAAATACTTATGTGCACCCCCTTCCAAAATATTTTTTAAATTACATCCTTTTTTATAAATATACTGCAAAGGTCTCTCAAAAATAACTTCTAAATCTGAAATTTTTGCAAATCTAGACCATTCAGTGCTTATTACTTTTTTAATTACGTTGGTTTCACCCGTATAAATCATAGTAAAAGCAGACGAAAATTTCTACTCTGTGTTAACATGTCCTGAGTTTACAATTTCCGTGTTAGTAGTGGGCAATCTTATGCCTAAAATGGGAGCAAATCTATTGCTCCTACCATCCTTTACTTGTGCATAAATTTCTGTTAACATTTCATTTGGATAACCTCTAGTTTTAAACATATCTATAATGATTTCACTTTCTTCTTCAAATTCCTTGTCCAAAAAGGTCATTCTACTTGCTCTAACTAGTTGACCTTTAAAGACCCCTCTCTCTTTTGGTGTGGTGGGTGGGCGCTATTAAAATGTAAATAAGAGTTAGAAAAGGTTGATTTTCTGTGTATTCTGGACTTAAATCCATCTGTTGTTCTAACTAAATTAATGTCTAAATATACCAATTCATTGTCGTTAATCTGATGTGTGAACCTCAGAAAGTCAGTAGTTCCAGTAATATATTCAAGGAACTCTACAAATTTAGTTTCTGAGTCATCCCAGAATAAACAAATATCATCCAAGAAGCGCCCATATAGATTCCAACAATTGTAACATTCTGAGGAGAAAACATATTTTTTCTCACAGTATAACAAAACAATATTGGCATAAGTGGGCGCACAATGTGCCCCCATTGCCACACCCTTTAACTGCTTTAAATATTCACCTTGAAAGAATATAAAATTGTTTTTTAACACAAGGTCCATTAATACAAGACATGTTCGAAATGTTTTAAAAGGAATAGTGTGAATGTCTGCTAGAAATTCTTCAAACCAAACCAGACCTGTATTGTGAGGAATACAAGTGAATAAATCTATCACGTCAAGAGTAATGAAGCTTTTTGTGTTGATCAATGAACTGTCAATACATCTTAAAAAGTCCCAGGAATCTTTTAAAATAGTCTTGTTTTCCAAAATAACTGATTTAAGTTTAGAATCTATGTATTTAGCCAAAGGTGCAGTCACTGAGCCTTCAGCCGAAACTATTGGTCTCAGTGGAGGATCAACTGAATCTTTATGCACCTTTGGAATACCAAAAATTGAAGGGACTTCTGGTTTTTCGACAGTCAAAAAATTATATGTACTTAAATCAATCAATCCTTCAAAAAGTAAATAATTTAAACACACCTGTATTTTCCTGTAAGCTATGTGTATTTTATTTAATGACACCCTAGCATAAGTTTCTTCATCATTTAAAATATCCAACATTTTACCCTCGAATGTAATATAATCCATGAAAACAGCACCACCACGTTTATCCGGTTTCATTATTCAAATATTCTTGTTGTCTCTACAGCCTTGTAAAATTTCCCTTTCTTCTATTGTAAGATTGGGGGTTACTCTACTGTGTTTTAAATGCTCCCTCAGTTCTTTTTCCACTAGGGTTTCAAAGTTTTTTAACTGAGGGTGTAAAGGTGGATTAAAAGTGCTTTTTCTGGTCAAAGGGTTTTTTACGTGTCTTTTCTTGGGCTGAAAAGAATATTTCCAATTTTTTTGTCGAATAAACAACTTAAGGTCAACTAGTAAATTAAAAATATTAGTCTTAACCTTTGGTATGAAAGTGAAACCTTTTGAGAATAAAGCAAAGTGTCCCTTGCTAATCTCGGTATTGGTGTAATTAAAAATATTAAATCCTTGATAAGTACTAATATTACCATTCCTTAAAATTTCATTAGTAGAATTTACTTCCAATAATCTTTTTTCATTGTTGTTATTGGGTCCCATGTTTTCTGTCTGTGGGGACCATAGTTGTACCTGTAATTCACTGGTTCCTTTCTCTTTAATATCTCTGAACGTCCAAAAGGACCTGCCTATCTAGGTTTTCATGGTTGTCTTCACCTCCCATCTGTCCATATGGGACACTTTGTATTAGGGCCCAGTATTAGGGCCTTTGTAATCTTTCTGTCACTCAGAAAATGCTTAAAATGCATGGTAACATAGATCCAGTTATTCCAGCAATTTTCTAAGTTTAGAAAAGAAATGAGTCTTTGTCCTGAATCCAGATTTCATACCCTTCAGAAAATGCATGCTGACATAGATCCAAGTATTTCAAGAGCTTTTAAGTTTATAAGAGCAACATTTAAAATCTCTCTCTACTTTTGGGCGTTTGTAATCTTTCTCTCCCTCTCACAGACACACACAGAAACAGAAAATGCATGCTAGAATAGATCAATTTATTCCAGCAATTTTTTTAAAGCTCATAAGAGCAACATTTAAAATCTAGCCCTAATTTTTGGGCTTTGTAATCTCTCTCTAACTCTCCCTTTCTCTCTGTCTCTCAACGCGCGCGCGCACACACACACACACACACACACACACACACACACACACACAATGCATGTTAACATAGATCCAAATATTCCAGGAAGTTTAGAAGAGCAATATTTAAATTCTGCCCCTATTTAGCAGTCAAACACACACACACACACACACACACACACACACACACACACACACACACACACACACACAAATGTGAACAATTTCAAAAGTAATAAAACAGTAATAAAAACAGTAGTCATCTGGGTAGTCCCCTAGCCTGTAAATCTGGCTTTATAGAAACTTTGTCATTAATACCTCTGCCCATGTTAGCTCTCAGGATTACTTTTTAAATTGTTCACATTTGTATGTAATATGTTTATGTTTTTGAATGTTTACTGCCTAGATCATTTTTAACTGATTATAGATATGCTTTTGTATGTCTTAAAATATGGACTGCACTTATCACTCCATGTAACTGAACAATTGATTTTATTGGTTGTTTTTAGTTTAAAAGTAAGGTGTTGCATTTCTTGTGTGTCTGATGAAGCAGCTTGATCTGCTGCGAAAGCGCTTACCATTAAACAGAATTCTTTTTTATTTGCTGCCTGCTGTGCTCTCCTGTTTTGTTTTTGGTTTACTTTTGTTCAGTTGTTAGTTGAACCAATTATCTACACCACATTCTTGCTCTTTTGCAATGTCTGAATTGCACTAAAGTTTTGTTTTCATATCTATTAATTTGTTTCTTGCCTGTTATTGCACACTGCAAGTTCCAAACCTACAATAAAATTTTAACTGCGAACACAGACTATCATTTATCCAAACTACATACAATCCAGATAGCAAAAGCCAAACTTGATGGCAATTTTGTATTCAACCGCATCTATAAATTTCCAAACTGCAATGACACACTGCAAGTCCAAACCCTACTATAAACTCATAAGTGAGAGTGTAGACTATAGTGTCATCAAACCTGAAGTTTCTGTACATTCTGAAGAGCAATGGCTGAACCTGTCTGCAATATTGCAGGTTTCCTAGTAATAACACTGCATCAGTGGCGCGCGTGCACACACACACACAGCAGGAGTAGTCATCTCAGTATCCTGTACCATTGTAAAATATACTCTACCTTTTCGATATTGATTTTACATTGTAATTTCCACTTACAAATGGTAACACATCCATTGTTTGTGATATCTCTTTTTAAAAATCGTTTATTTCTTTACCTATTAGAAAAATATTACCTCACTTGTATCATCCTTTTCTGCCTTATAAGTGGTACACAGCAGCTTCTATTTCTTTTTTCTCTTCTTCTTTCATATTTTTTTAAGTCACCATCACCCCTTATTATACCAATCCTCACAATATAATTCTCTTAACTATGGTTTCTGTAGAGGAAAGTAGGCTCACTCCATTTGCCCCTACTTTGCTCGGGTCAACTTTGTTCACACACCTTACCCCCAAATCCCAACCAACCTCCATTACACTACAATTACATTTCTTGTGTCCTTCAATTTTAGCTACTTCAGCCAGTCGCGCGCAGTCCGAATCTAAGCCCTCCTTCCCTTCCACCTTCTGTATAATAAAAGTACACTTACCATAAATGTAGATGTTCAAGTGTATTCACTGTTGCAGTCATCACACTTGGGTTATCCCTGCCAGGGTAGCCCTCAGCTAGCCCGAATACCAGAGACTTAGTTTTGCTGCATCGGTTGCCCTCTCTTCAGGACTGACATCAAGTCGTCAGTAGTACAAAGTAAGGCAGCCGACACCATTACATCAGTTTTTCTTGCCCTAACTGTCAGGAGCCAGGTTCTGGTGGAAGAACCCCACCAGTAGAAAGTAAAAAAACAAATGTCTCTTGTAAGGAGAGAGAGAAGAAAGAAGAGGGGGATGGAGGGAGGGAAACCTGGACTGCAACAGTCAATATACTCGAAAATCTACATTTATGGTAAGTGTACACAACTGTACTATGTTCTTCGTGTTTCACTGTTGCAGTCATCACATTTGGGTTGATTCCCAAAGCTAAGGAAAAGGATGGAGGCAGTCAAGGAGACTACGGGCTGGCTAGGATGCCTTGCAAGACTGCAGTGGCAAACCCTGCCCTGGATTTGGAGAAGATAGGCGGGTGGTAATGTTTGGTGAAAGTGTAAACAGATGTCCAGGTGGCAGCCTCCAGGATGTCCCTGGTGGGGACTCCTCTGAGGAAAGCTGCATAGGTGGAGGCTGCTCTGGTGGAGTGAGTCCTGACCCCCTTAGAGAGGAGGCTTTCCATGTTGCTTGTAACAGAAATGGATGCAGTGTGCTATCCATTTGGAAATTGTTTGTTTGGAGATGGCTTTGCCCTTTGTCCCTACAGCAAAGCTAACCAGCAATTGATCAGACTTTCTGAAGGATTGAGTCCTGTCTCGATACAATCTGAGCTGTCTGTACACATCTAGAGAGTGCAGGATCCTTACCCCCTTGTTCTGTGGGTTAGGGAAAAAGGTGGACAAATGACTGGTTAAGAGCCACGCTGTACACCACTTTGGGCATGAAGGATGGGTTAATCCTGAGGGAAACCCTGTCAGCATGGAAGATGATGAAGGGCTCCACAGCCATGAATGCTTGTAGATCGGACACCCTTGTGGCTGAAGTGATGGCCAGAAGGAAAGATGTCTTCCAGGAGAAAAATTTTAACTCTGCTGAAGATGTTGGTTCAAAGGAGGGTAGGGTGAGCTTTTCCAACACAAAGTTAAGGTCCCAAGCTGGGGTAGGTGCTCTTCTGGGTGGCTTCCAGTTGCTAGCCCCTCTTAGGAATTGTTTGATCAGGGGGGTGTGAGAAAAGAGGCTGCTCAGTGGGGAAATGAGCAGAGATAGCAGAGGCATGAAGTTCAATAGAGGAAAAAGAGAGACCACTGTGTAGCAGGTCAGCTAAGTAATCCAGAATGAGAGGGAGGGAAGGATGTGCCATATCGGCTCCCTTAGCCTGAATCTAGGTGCAGAACCTTTTCCATTTGTCAGCACAAGACTTTCCAGTGCTAGGGTGTCTGGCCTCACAAATAACATCTAGAACCTGTTTACTGAGGTTGGCAGATTGCTCGGTGGTTAGGGAATAAGCCAAGTTGCCAAACTGAGGGTCTGAAATTGGGGATGCATGAATTCTCCTTCCCTCTGGTTCAGGAGGGTCGGGGTCTGAGTGAGATGCCATTGTGGCAGTAGGGACAGGCTGTGCAGCAGTGGGTAGCAGTGCTGATGAGGCCAGTCTAGAGCAATAAGAATTGTCCTTGGTTTTTCCTCCCTTATTTTGAGCAGTACCCTGGGGATGAGAGGTAGTGGAGGAAAGGCATATAGATTGATCCAGGGGAAGGACAGGGCATCCACTTCCAAGCCATGCAGTGATGCTCCCTTGTGCAGAACTTGCTGAGCTGATGGTTGGTGTGGGAGGCAAAGAGGTCTACCTTCGGGGTTCCCCATTTCTGAGTTATTAGGGTGAAGGTTCTTCTGTTGAGCTGCCACTCATGTGGGTCCAGAAGATTTCTGCTTAAATTGGTCTGCCAGAGAGTTTAGAGAACTTGGTAGGAATTGTGCTAACAGGTGGAGTTGCATGGCAGAGGCTGCGTGCCAAAGGGCCATGGCCAGCCTGCATAGAGGGTAGGAGTGAGTTCCTCCCTGCTTGTTGATATACCACATCACAGTGGTGTTGTTTATTTTGATCAGGAAAGCCCACGGGGAGAGAAGAAGCTTGAGAGCTGTCAAGGTGTGCTGGACAGCTAACATCTCTTTCTGGTTGATGTGCAGATAGATTTGCTGTGGACTCCATTGGCCCAGTATGCACCTGCCGTTCAGGTGTGCACCCAAGGCATAGTCTGATGCATCTGTGGTGAGGGTCTGGGTGGCAGGGGTGGTGAGAAATGTAGTCCTTTGTTGTGGGAGCATGTTGCTGCCCACCAAAGAAAATCTTTTCTGAGGCAAGGTATCATGGGTATATAAGAGTTTCCAGGTCTTGAGAGTGTTGACACCAAAGGCTTTTTAAGTACTATTGAAGTTTCCTTATATGCAGTCTGGCATATGGAATGAGTAGAATGCAAGATGCCATGAACCCCAGAACTTGCAGGATTTTCCTTGCAGATAACTGGGGTATGGTGGCTAGTTGACAGAAGTTGACTGTCAGGTAAGTTTGCTTCTCTGGTATAAGGAATGCCATCTGGGATGCTGTGTCCAGGCTTGCTCACAGGAATATAATTCTTTGGGTGGGTACTTGTTTGGATTTCTTTTCATTGATTGTGTGCCATAGGGAGGTCAGTAGAAACTTTACAAAGGCCAGGTGCTTGAGCAGCTTTTCTTGACTGTCTGCCTGAATTTGGCAGTCTTCTAAGTATGGGTAAATTTGAATATTCCTTTTTCTGCAAAAGGCAATAGCCGGAGTGAGGCATTTTGTGAAAACTCTGGGAGCAGTAGATAAGCAAAAGGGAAGTACAGAGAACTGAAAGTGCAGAGATCCTGCCCTCAACCATAGATATTTTCTGCAAGATTCCCTGATAGGAATGTGCAGGTAGGCCTCTTTTAAGTTTAGGTTGGCTAGCCAAGCATCCTTGGAGAGCATGGGAAGCAGTTACTAGAGGGTTAGCATTTTGAATTTTGGTATCACCAAGAAGGTGTTTAGAATGGATAGATTGAGGATGGTGTACCAGGTGCCCTCTTTTCTGGGTACCAGAAAAATTCTGGAGTCGAAACCTTGGCCTTTCTGTTCTGCAGGAACATGCTCTATTGCCTTCATAGAGAGCAGGGAAAGGACTTGCTTTTGCACCTCTGCCCACTGGTTTGGAGGTAGATCTGGAAACCCTTTTGGAGTTGGAAGAGTGTGGAAAGAAAATTTGTATCCCTGGGACACTATGTTGAGGAGCCAGCAGTCAGTGGTAATGGTGGCCCAGGCGCTTGCGTGAAAGGAGAGTTTTCCTCCTAGGGTAAGTGAAGGTGGGCAGAGAGAAGGGGTGGGAGATGAGAGTCATTGTGAGTTCTTACCATGAGGGGGTGGTTCACAACTCCCTTTTTTTGCAGTGGAGAAATTCCACTGTTTTGATCTCTGCATTCCCCGTGGCTGCTATCGGGGGGGGGGGGTCTGCTTCTACGGGGTCTGGGCTGAACTGACCTGGTAGGAGCAGGAAAGGACCAGTGCTTGGAGGGGCAATGTCTGCTGAACCTAGGTGGCTGGACCTGTAAGAAATCCTTAACTGTCTGCATAGATTTAGCTTTTTCTTCCATCTTTTTTAAGACCTCCTCTGCCTTAGTGCCAAATAAGTTATCTTTGTGGAAAGGTGCATCCAACAATTTATATTTAACATGGTCTGGCAAGGGCTGTTCCTTAAGCCATGCATGCCTTCTAAGGACAGAACCGGTGACTGCTGCCCTGCAAGCAGCTTCTAGGACGTCAAAACCACAGTGCAAAGTGTGTTTAGTTACTTGACTTGCAGAATGCATTAACTCTTGCAACTCTTTAGAGTCTGCGCAAGCAGGAAAGGAAGACACATTTTGTTTGAGGAGTTCCATGGTATGTTGCTGAAATTTTAGCATATGTAACTGGCAATTTAGTGCTCTGATAGCAAGAGTAGCAGAGGTGCATAATCTTTTACCCCATCTGTCTAGTGCTCGGGAATCCCTATCTGAGGGGGTGGGATTCTTAGCAGAGGTTGCTTTAATTCCTTTAGGCCCTTGAGAAATTACCTCAGGGTCAGCAATAGGATTTTTAAAAAGAAATTTGTGTGGGTCAGGGATTCTAATACCGGTCAGGTTTCTGGGTGCAGGAGGGAGGGTGTCAGGAGTCAAACTGGATTCCAGGAAAACATCGTCCACAACATCCAGGACTGGGAGAATGGCCAGAGGTCTGTATTGTGGAAGATCTAAAAATTCCCTGAGTCTATTTTTAGACTGAGGGTAGTCCTGACATTCCCATTTCCAATGGGAATGTCAGAATTCCCCGAGTCTCTTTTTAGACTGAGGGTAGCCCTGACATTCCCATTGGAAATGCTCCCTTAAGGTGTGAAGGGTTTCCCCAAAGGAAATGTCCTCAGGGGAAGAGGCTAAAGGAATGGAGTCCTCTGCATCAGAATCCTCATAAGCAGAGAGGGGTTGCGTGTCTTCATATTCAGATGCATCAGAGTCATCAGACTCCTGTTCAGACAAAACTACTGGGGACAGGTCTCTTTTTCTTTTGGAAGGGGTAACTTGGCTTCACCTAATTAGCATGATAAGGTCTTCTGCCATATTAAGCATTTGAGACTGAGGCAAGGAAGCAGGTGCCTGAGATTGGGTCGTTGGTTTCTTCCGTGTGGTTCGTACCCTGGGCCTTAGAAACTCGGTAGTTTTCAAAAGAATGGTAGACACGAAAGAAGTCATTGATTTGTGTCGAGAATCATTCGTGTGAAGTACTTCCTCAGAAGCCGGCGCCTGCTCATCAGCTCCGGACCCATCCAAGGGAGAGACAACAGTAGGATCCTTAGTAGAAGAAGAGTTTTGCGGCATACCGGACTGCGAAAGGGTCTCTGTAGCAGCCTGCGAATCCACAGAAGTGGGCATCACGGGCTGCAAAAGATCCTGACGACAGTACAGTTGTGTAAACTTACCATAAATGTAGATGTTCGAGTGTATTCACTGTTGCAGTCATTACATTTGGGTAATCTGCTGGAAGGTTGCCCTCAGTCGGCCTGATTAACAAAGTCTTGGGTCCTGCGTCGGTTGCTGTCCCTTCTTCCATGACGGCAGGTCGTCAGGGGTATAAAACAGATGTCAGGTGCACCCCAAATGGGGAGCAACATATATATGCAATTAAAAACACAAAAATATACCTCCAAACAAAAGCAAATACACCAAAAAGGCTTTTAAGCATAGTAAAAGAAAGTAGAGGTATAGTAAGAGAAAAACAGGGGGATGGAGGGAGGGTAACCAGGACTGCAACAGTGAATACACTCAAACATCTACATTTATGGTAAGTGTACACAACTGTACTATGTTCTTCGTGTTTCACTGTTGCAGTCATTACATTTGGGTAGATTCCCAAAGCTATGGTTGGGAGGATGGATTTACACAGCATTAGGACCAGCTATAAGGCCCTGCAAAACAGCAGTGGCAAAGCCAGCTCTGGATTTAGAGAAAAATGGAACATGATGATGCTTGGTGAAAGTATAAACTGAACTCCAGGTAGCAGCTTCTAGAATATCCCTGGTAGGAACACCTCCGAGAAAGGTTGTAGAAGTAGATGCAGCTCTGGTGGAATGAGATCTGATCCCCTGGGGGATAGGTTTTCCATGGTGCTTATAGCAGAAATGAATACAATGGCTTATCCAAATGGTTTGTTTTGAAACAGCCTTCCCCTCTGCCCCTGCTGCAAATGCTACCAGCAGTTGTTCAGATTTTCTTTGAGATTTAGTCCTGTCCAAGCAGAATCTAAGTTGTCTGTGTACATCCAATGAATGCAGAATCCACTCCCCCTTGTTCTGTGGATTGGGAAAGAAAGATGGCAAATGAATGGACTGATTAAGAGCCACACTGGATACCACCTTGGGCATGAAGGATGGATTAGTCCTGAGTGACACCCTGTCTGCATGAAAGATGATGAAAGGCTCCACTGCCATAAGGGCCTATAATTCAGATATCCTTCTACCTGAAGTGATTGCTAAAAGGAAGGCCGTTTTCCAAGAAATTATTTTTTGGTCTGCAGTAGCAGCTGGCTCGAAAGGAGGTAGAGTGAGTTTTTCCAATACAAAGTTAAGGTCCCAGGCAGGGGTTGGAGATCTCCTGGGTGGTCTCAAGTTTTTGGCCCCTCTGAGATACTGCTTTAGCAGAGGATGAGAGAAGAGGGTTGGCTCTGTATTGCAGTGAGCTGAAATGGCTGAGACATGGATTTTTATGGAGGAAAAAGAGAGGCCCTTGTGAAGCATCTCAGTTAAGTATTGCAAAATACGAGGTAAATGGGTGCTGCTGTGCTCATCCCTTGAGGTTGATTCCAGGCACAGAATCTTTTCCATTTGTCAGCATAAGATTTTCGAGTACTTGGTCTTCTCACCTCCAAAATGACATCCATCACAGGTTTGCTGAGGGATGCTAAGGGGGAATTTAAATGATTAGCCAAGCTGTAAGAGTCAATGTTTGGAGCTGAAGGTGCAGAATTTGGTTCTCCTGCTGAGACAGTAAGGAAGGTGTCTGAGGCAGGTGCCATGGAGAAATTTGTGACACACTGCGCAGGAGTTGGTACCAGTGTTGACGAGACCAGTCTGGAGCAATCAAAATAATTTTTGGTTTGTCCTGTTTGACTTTCAGAAGAACTTTGGAAAGCAGAGGCAGAGGGGGGAAGGCATAAACTGATAGGTTTTTCCAGCTGAAGGACAGAGCATCCACTTTCCAGGCTTTTTTGTGAGGAGTTCTTGTGCAAAATTTGCCCAACTGATAGTTCTGCGGTGAGGCAAAAAGATCTATGTCTGGGCTCCCCCATTTGCGTGTCAACATGTTGAAAATCCATGGTTCCAGTTTCCATTCGTGTGGGTCCATGAGATTTCTGCTTAGTTTGTCTGCCAGAATATTCAGCTTTCCTGGCAGGAATTGAGCTTGTAGTTGTACTTGGTAGCTCAAGGCCATGTTCCACAATGCCATGGCTAGTCTGCAGAGGGGGTAGGAATGTGTACCCCCTGCTTGTTTAGGTACCACATAACCGTGGTGTTGTCCGTCTTTACCATTAGTTGTCCTGGATGAAGGTAGTCCTTGAAGGCTGTCAGTGCATTCTGTACAGCTAACATTTCTTTGTGATTGATATGAAGGTGCATTTGATTTGGGCTCCATTTGCCCTGAATGCACTTCCCTGCCAGATGAGCCCCCCATGCATAGTCTGAAGCATCTGTAGTTAGGGTTTGGGCAGCAGGGGGTGGTGTGAATGGCAGTCCCTTGTTTTGGTGGCAGGCCTCTGCCCACCATAGAAACTCTAGGCGCAGGCAAGGTATAATATGAATCATTGTTTCCAGGCCGTGACAATGTTGACTCCATAAACTTTTAAGTACCACTGAAGTTTCCTCATATGCAGACTTGCATATGGAATTAGATGAATGCAGGAGGCCATGAACCCAAAGGCTTGCAGTATTTCTCTTGCAGATAGCAAGGTTTTTGTGGCCACCTGTTTGAAGTAAGTCACCACATGAATTTGCTTTTCTGGCATAAGGAAAGCCATCTGGGCAGCTATATTTAAGCTTGCATATGGAATTAGAAGAATGCAGGAGGCCATGAACCCCGAGGCTTGCAGTATTTGTCTTGCAGATAGCAAGGTTTTTGTGGCCACCTGTTTGAAGTAAGTCACCAAATTAATTTGCTTTTCTGGCGTAAGGAAAGCCATCTGGGCAGCTGTAATCAAGCTTGCACAAAGGAATGTAATTTTTTGAGAGGGTACTAGTTGTGATTTCTTTTTGTTTATGTTGTATCCTAGATAAGTTAGAACTCTTTTTACAAACGCCAGATGTTTTAGAAGAATGGCCTGGTTTTCTGCCTGAATTAGACAATCGTCCAGGTATGGATACATCTGAATATTTCTTTGCCTGCAAAATGCAATTACTGGAGCCAGGCACTTTGTGAACACCCTAGGCACAGTAGACAAGCCAAAGGGCGGTGCAGAGAACTGATAATGCAAGTAGCCTGCTTTGAAGCGTAGGTATCTTCTGCAAGATTCCCTGACTGGGATATGCAGGTAAGCCACTTTTAAATCTAGAGTTGCCAACCAGGCATCCTTGCCTAGCATAGGAAGTAACTGGTGAAAAGTCAGCATCTTGAATTTTGGAATGTCCAGAAAGGTGTTTAGAGTTGACAGGTCCAGAATTGGACTCCATGATTTGTCTTTTCTGGGTACCAGGAATAGTCTGGAATAGAAGCCTTGTCCCTTTTCCTCTTCTGGTACTAGTTGAATAGTCATCCAAATGAAAAACAAGGACCAGCATACAAGGCACCTTTGAATAAACATGAATACTTTAATAAAAGTATATAGGTTCTTTTAACAGACCGGTTCCGGCTAAATCAAAACAAAGCCTTCATCAGTGTTAAAGATATACACAAAAAAAGAACCCATTTTATAAATAAAAGGGATAACCATGTGATTAATTACAACTGCTCATTAAGACCTGGCTTAAAGAGACCACCAAGTTTAATAATCCATTTTTTCTCCATGGAATTCAGTAGTTCATGCCAACCTAATTTGTTGTTTCTGGTTCTATTTATTTTGTCAATGAAACTGAAACATGCATTACTGTGTATTAATGAATGCTTACAGAGAGCATTGGTTTCTCTCTTATTTTTAACGTCACTGAGGTGTTCAGATATTCTAAATTTAACAGGTCTTGAAGTGTGACCAGTGTAAAAAGCAGGACAATTGCACTTGGCCAAATATATTACCCAGTCCGAGGAACAATTGGCAAAAAATTTTATGTTATAAACCTCGGGGTATTTTGACTGCTAAAACTTTTTGTCTTAAGTAACTTGGCACAGTGTGTGCAATGTCCGCAAGGAAAGCATCCAATTAAAGGTTCACCTGAAAGTGTGGTTTGGATGGCGTTTGTGCTTGTGGCTTGCAAATGTTTGAAATGATTAAAAAAAGTAGATACATTTCTGCCTTTGCGAAAAGAAAACAGGCATCTGTCACAAAGTATTTCATTGAGTTTCGGGTCACATGTTAATATATTTTATATAATATATATAAAACTGGAATATATCAACATGTGTGTACCTTTAACTCCCAGTGGGCGTGGCTTCAGCCTTTAAAAAATGAAGTTATCACCTTACAGTTCTAAGAAATAGTCATTGACATAGGTCAAATATCAATACAATTGTGTTTGCCATCATGTATGCTTCAAGATAAAACATTCTGATACCTTGTATGTAGTATGGTTTTAGAATTATAAATGCAAATATGAACAAGCAATATTTGACGCCTAGAGGCACAGCAGGAGGTAACTGCAGATGCACCTGGAGACGTCACTCGGATGTAATGAGTTAACAGAAGCGTCGTTGGTAGGTTTGGAACTGTGCAGTCTGTCTCTGTCTTTGTCTTTATCCTTACGTTTTTTCGGAAGATCTGCTGTCAGTTGGCTTATCGAAGCCATATCAGAATTCGAGGACTGTAAGCGAAAATATCTAGCTACAATGAGGACCCAACGACGTATACATATGGCACTGAACAAAGCACAAAAGCGACAGTAGGACACATCGTGGTCTGGGCCTAAGCAAGTGACGCAGTAAGAATGAAAGTCTCGGTGTGGTATTTGCTTTCCACAGGCGAGACAATTGTTAACTTTTTCTGACATTGGTTAGTGCAAGAAAAAAGGATCCCCAATGGGGTACTTAGCTTTAGAAGACTTCAGCTTCAATTCGGAAAACAAAACACGGATAGCAGCCGACCGGAACTAATGCAAACTGCTTCGGGCTCCGCGGCAAGAAAGACTGATGTAATGGCATCGGCTGCCTTACTTTATAATACTGATGACCTGACGTCAGTCCTGAAGTGACAGCAGCCGATGCAGAATTACTAAGCCTCTGGTATTCGGGCCAGCAGAGGGCTACCCTGGCAGGGATAACGTGATGACTGCAACAGTGAAACATGAAGAACATCTCCTCTTATCTACTTCCTCACACATTCTAGTACCTATAATACTTAACTTACATTTCCCTCTTACCTTATACTTCACCCATCCTTTCTACATTTACCTGATAACTCTCTTCTAGCATACACACGAATATTTCCATCTATTCCTTCTATCCCAGTATTCCTTTCCCGCCAAATGAAAAACTAATATCTTCTCAAAATTCATATAACCTTTGCCTGAACCAGTTTATCCATTTTCTTCTTTCCTCACACATACTATTTCCCTAAACTAACTTTATATCCACAAAACTCATTTCCTTCATTCTCTCACATTCTCTTCAACTCTTATACACCAAACTCTATCACCCTCCACATTTTAATATACAAACCTCTACTTTTCTCTCCCTGCACAAGCAGCTTCAACTTTTACATTTAAGCTATCTCTGAAAAGTGCAGACACAAACTGCCACTTTCCTGGACCTGATCACGGTCTGCTTCTTAACTGACTCTTATCTGCTTTCACGTTATTTGTACTACACCCATTATTCATATTATTGATATTCTTACAGCATCTCTAACTCAGCTCACATTGCAAACTGTTTTTCCCTTCACTTTTTTTTTTGAGACATCCTCCTCCTCCTCTGTTTTTTCTTGTACCTACTATGATAATATTCATAAACTTCCTTGTACCTACCCTCATTTCACTTACTCAGATTTCATCCTACCACCACCATTTTACACCAATACAGTACAAACTATCACTACATGATAAACCCGTTTGTTCTGTACTTCTTGCATCCATATCTTTAAGAATATTGTCCTGTGCTACAACTCTATACTCCTTAAATTAGGCATGAAACAGTCTCAGATATAAGTGGCTCTCCCTACTATCGCACATCTCTGACTGTGACTGTGAGGATATCCATACTTACCCCAAATCAACTCACCACTCACAAAAAAATAGTAAAATACCACCCACAATAAATGACCAAGTAGTGTTGATATACTCCATAAAATACTAAGGGTTACAGCTACTCCATGTTAACCTAAGAACTATCTGTAATAAAATGCCAGAGGTTCATGCATGGATAGCACTTCACTCACCAAACATCCTTGTAATATCTAAAACATGTTCAAGACTGGTTAAAATTGATGAGGAGATCCTTCCCCCATGCTTTAATATTGTAAGATTAAAAAAAAAAGAGCTTGTGGGGGTTAGAATAATTTAAAAAAAATTTCTGGAAATCTCTCTCTCTCTCTTTTCACATCTTCCCTCAATTTAATAATGCAGAAATGCTTATCTTTTTCTTCAATCTTAATCATAAGAGCACATGTATCACATGAATTTACATACCCCCTGTCAATAACATAACTATTGCTCAATATAGGTCTTCTTGGATCTCAACTAACATGCCTTAAGAAACAACCATACTGGGTGACTTAAAGACTGAGTGGCTGTCTAGAAACTTTTACACCCCTTCTAATGCCATTAATCTATATACCTTTACTCAAATTATTTCAGCTCCAACTAGGAACAACAAAAGTTCTCACTTTCTCTTGCTACAAAATAATTTCCCCTGTAATGTTCCCGATTCTGCAAGTGACCACCTCCCTACCTTCACTGTTAGCTACCAAACCTACATTCAATAATGCCCACCATTATAACCAAGTATACAACCTTTCCATTTTCCACAAAGAAAGTTTCACCAACAACCTAAATCTACATAAGCAAAATGCTCTTAAAACACTCTCATTAGATGAAGCTTTATCTGAATTTAATTATCTTCTTAAACATGCTTAATGAATAAGCTACTCAGGACAAAAAGAGTTAAACACTATGGCTATCAGGTAATACTAAACAACTCATGTTGCAGAGAGAGACAAAGCTTGGAATAAAATGGAAAAAGAATGTTGGTCTTTTCGGCTTTTCCCGGTTAAGAGTCGCCACAACGGAACTCCAGTCCGCTAATGATTGGCAGTCGATTTTTATGGTGCCAAGTTGCCAGCCCGAAGCCCAACCTTCAGCGAAGGCACGCCCATTCACGCATGTCTTTTGGAGGCCACTCGACCGCAGGGAGAACATGCAGACTCCACACAGAAAGCACTCCAGCCAAGAATCGAACAGGAGAACCTCTTGCTGTGTGGCAACAACGCAACTGCTGTACCACCGCGGCTTATAAAATGGAAAAAGAATATGATTAAAAAAGACTACAAAATTTTAAATACTTTTACAGTTATACTAAATACCAAATTAAACAAGATAAGAAAACTTGCTATACTACACTTCAAAACACCCTAAAAAACAAGCCTTTTGGGGACCTCAATAAAAAAATCTATCCTGGACAAGCAATTCAGCTAATCCCATCTGTGTTATGCATTATGACAGCCACTTCAAAGAAGCAGTATTTTTTTAATCAAAGATACAGCCCTCTACCCTCCTAGTTACTTCATTGCTAGACAGTCACCCTAACACAATTTCCCTTCCAACCAATTCCAACCTCAAGAAACTCCACTTTGACCTCAAAGATGGGTGTTCACTAATCAATGCATCTATACTGCAATGTCAAAATGCCATAATATGGAACACCTAAACATCGATCCGTATTCACTGAAACGCATTTACGCAAAACGATGAATACTTACAGTGCAAAAAAACTTGTCCCGCAATCCCAAGTAACTAACCTAAAACAATTCCCACACACCCCCTAACTAAATATATCAACTCCAAGATCGCACTACAGCGGTACATCTTTGCTCTGGAAGTATTCATAGATTCGCGTAAATGCATTTCGATGAATATGGGTCGATGTTTCGGTGTTCGATGTTATGTTTCGACATAATATAGAACCTAATCGACAGCTTAATTTCAGCTCTCCCAGTGTGAAACAAAGAAAATGAAAAACAGACAGTGAAATTGTCAGCCTTGGTAAAATTCAGTTACTAGCTCATAAGTACACTGCCTAGATGCAAACAAAGAAGAAATTTAGAGGACCTGAAAGAAAATCAGCCAGAAAAAATGTGAAGAGAAAATACTCTCTGGGAAGAATGCTGTAGCTTTTCAGCAAAAAGCAGTTCAAGCTTCAGCTTTGATAAAAGAAATGGCTTCCAGTAATTTACAGAAAAAAATTAAAATGTAATCAGAGGGGATTAAAACAGATAAAACACTGAAGGAGTATTTCCACTCTAATAAAAAGGGCTGGAAAAAATATAAGCAGCAACTATAAAAATTAGATGATGAAATGAAGAAAAGACTAGCTGAGTATGAGACTTCTCAAGAAGGGCTGTTTCAAAAAATGGAAGAGTTATAAGACACAGCATGCAAAGAATCTGAAAATTTCTGCACGATCAGAAAAACTGGAAGGAAATGTGGAAACCAAGTAAGAACACAAATGGAAATATTTATCAAAGACAAATTATGCCAATGGTAGAAACAGATAATATTCATCAACTAACAGTTAAAAAAGGAGACGAGATAAAAATGGTGAGTTCTAGGACTTCCAAGATGGCTGCACATTGAGTAACAGCTTGTTTCTACCTCTCCCAGTATAAAAACAGAAACTCAGCAGAGAGACTTGTGTTTATGGGTAAATTTCAGTAGCTGGCTACTAAGTGCACTGACTGGATGCCAAGAATAAAGAAATACAGAGAACGTGGAAAAAGTCAACTACAAAAGGTGAGGAAGAAACACTGACTGGGGAAAGCTCTCCAGCTGTTCAGCAAAAAGCAATGCAACCTTCAGACATGATTTCTAGTAACCTACAGAAAGACACAAGACAACTGCATACAGAATGGGTTAAAAAAAACAAAACAATGATGGAGTATATCAACACAAACAACAAAAGGCTAGAAGGGATGGAAAAAGCTTTAAACAGATATTTATGTAAGGTGATAAAGCTCCAAAAAGCAAAGGCTGAAATGAAGAAAAGGCTGGCTTAATATGAAACTCCTCAGGAAGAGATGTTTCAAAAAATAACAAAATTAGTGGACAGGGCACTTAAGGAAAACCTGAGATTTTCAGCTAAACCAGAGAAGCTGGAAGTAACAGACTGCATTAAATTTATGAAAGCACAAATACTTCTATTCCACAGCAGTTGTTGTTAGTTGAAAGGGCACATCATGTGTATGTTCCAAACCTAGCTATAAGAAAGCAACCTAGACTTTTAATAGTAAAGTTGCAATCCTACCAGCAGAGGGAGATGATTCTGACAAAACTGTGCCAGAAGGACAAAATACTAAAAGCAGAAAACAGCAAAGTATTTGTGGAAAATGATTACTTATTGCACACCAGGCAGAAGAAGTGTAAATTCATTCAACTATTCAGGGCATGTCGGGATGCAGGTGTGAGATTCAAACTGCTGTATCCAGCTGCCTTTAAGGTATTCTTCCCTGGGAGGACAAAATCATTTTTTGATTAAGTGCATGCTAAGGAGGAAAGACAAAAGTCTGTCAGAAAAGTGAGCTGTGAAATAGGAGATTCTGCTTCTTGTTCTTCTGGTAATAAAGACCACACAGAGAAACTGTACCTGTGAAAACTTTTTCAGTATTTCAACTGAAAATGTTGGAGAAAAGGAAGGGAGCACACGAGCAGACTAGAGGAACTGAGAGCACATTGGAAATGAAGCAGAGACAGGATTTGGGAGATGGCAAACAGTAACAAAACCAGTAACTTACTGTGGGATTACAATGCAATAACTATATTTGTGAAACATGACAGAACAAGAAAATCTGGAAATACTGGACGTTTTCAAAATTTGTTGAACTTGTTAGGGGACGTATATGCCCTACTTCATGTCATTAATGTTCGGAAAAAATGCTTTTGAGAGGGGAAGAGGGGAGAAAGCTAACTGTAAGTAAAGAAAACATTTTGTTTTCTTAATAGTACTGTATTTGTGGTGCACAGTTTTCCTTGCATGCTATTTTTAACTGTAATGGGGACTGTAAACAGGTGCTGTTGTTTTTTTTTCTCCCCTCTTCTCTCTTTCATCTTGTACAGTTTTGAGAAATACAGGCAATGCAATGTAAAGGGAAAAAAAGAACCTTGTTTTTTCTCATTCTTGCAAGGGGAAATGACTGGATTAAGCACCTTAGATTGATTAGTTTTAAGAGAGAGCAAGTAAATGAAAAAATACTGAATATTATGAGGCTTTTTTTCTACCAAATACATGTACACTTAGTAGCAATTCTGCATCTTGTCTTAATGTTTCCATGGAAACAATCTGAAAACAAGAAGCTGTGTTTCCATGGAGACATGAGAACCTGAAAGAATCTGATAAGGAGAAACTGATGACAGTCTGGTGGAAATGTATTGGCTGATGGAAAAATAAAACAGAAAACGGCTAGGACATAATGTTCTCTCAAAACAATGAGGGATTTTCTCAACTGGGAGAGCTTTAACAAAAGACAAACCCATTTAGACTTGAATCAAAGTTTTCTCAGTTTCTTTTAAATGCAATGAGGATTCTAATATAAACAGGTGCTTCTGTTTTTCTTTTTTCTCCCTTCTCTCTTTTTCTTGGTTTGTTTTAAGAACTGTAAGCACTGCAATAAAAAAGATGAGGAGGGGGAGAGGAAAGGTCTGGTTAAGAGATTATGACAAAAGAAAAATTAGTGTTTTTTCCCCATTTTTCCCATAATTACATAGCGAAAAGACTGGGTTAAGACACTAGGCATTATCCAGCAACAAGTTTATTACAAAGCATATAAATGAAAAAGAGTATTTAATATTATAAGGCTTTTTTTCTGGTAAACAAGGTATCCTTAGCAGTTTTGTGTTGGTTTGCATGTCACTAGAAGATAATTTGATAAAGAGAAATGGCCTGGAGAAAGTGTTTACTGAAAGCATTCAAGTGTACTCTCAGCTGGGAGAGCTATAAAGATGGACAAAATCAAACAGCACAGGCTGTACCATGAGTCCTAGCATGATTAACCTTTCTTTTTGGTTAACTCTAGCCTGCCTGTTTGGCTATCAGCTTAGCACTTTTGTTCTTATTAGGAAGCAAAAACTTCAATATTTGAAGATGTATATGGTATTGTGTGTTATTATTAAGTTGATAGGTTTTGGGGGGGGTTGATTGTTCTGTTTGAGGGCTTTCAAAAAAAAATGCACTCACCATAACGTTCCATGTGTGTTGTCCCTCTTCGCCTTCATTCTTACGAGGTTGGGTCTGGATCCAATCCTCGGATCCGTCTCAGCCTTTATATTCAAGCTCGAGGTCTTCTGACAGCTCGTGGCTAAACCATATCCCAGCATGCACTAGAAACCTCCCCCAGATCTTGTTTGCTCTTATAATAATAGTATGAATGTGTCACATAAAACAACTCAGAGTTAGAAGAAGGAGGTCAGAGAATAAGGTAATCCAATTGTACTGACTCAGTCTTTCAGGAGTAAATAGGGTAGGAGGATGGGATGTAAGAATGAAAGCGAAGATGGACAACACACATGGAATGTTATGGTGAGTACATAACTTCTTTAAGTGATGTTGTCCTATCTCGTCTTCATTCTTACTAGGTTGGAACAGCATCCCTAGCACCTCTTGTCTTGGGTGGCTCAAGGGAGAATATTCCTCAGAATCGTGAAACCAAAAGAGGGCCTGCTCCTGGAGGCCAAATCGACTTTGTAATGAGTGATAAAGGTATGTAGTTTTGTCCATGTTGCTGCAGCACAAATGGTATCAATTGGTAAATTAGCCAGAAATGCTGAAGAGGTTGCAATGGCTCTTGTAGAGTGGGCTTTAACTCTTCTGGGGCAATCTCTATTTTGAGACTTGTAGATAAAAGTTATGCAATCTGAAAGTCATTTTAAAAATGTTACCTTAGAAACAGGGGTATCTTTCTTTAATCTGAAAAGGAAATAAATATCTGGTCAAATTTCCTACGCTCTTTAGTTCTGTGTAAGTAAAAATGTAACTGTCTATGCACATCCAGTTGATGCAACATGTATTTTGCCTTGTTTTTGTAATTTGGGAAGTAGACTGGCAGTTCTATAGTTTGGTTCAAATTTTATTCTGGAGATACTTCATTTAAAAAAGAAAGGTTTGTTCGTAAGAACACGCTGTCCCTATGGAAAAGCAAGTATGGGGGCTTTACAGACAAGGCTTGCAACTCTGACACTCTTCTAACAAAGGTGATTGCTATCAAGAGAATAGTTTTCCATGTCACAAACTTGAGTTCATAAGATGATGCTGGCTCAAAAGGGGAAAAATTAAACGATATAGGACAAAATGCAAGTCCCATGGTGCTGGAGGGTCTCTGATAGGTGGTCTTAATAATAAAGTACCTTTAAGAAATGCTTTGCATAGTCTACGAGACATAACGTTGAGGCCGGATTCACCTAGATGAAAACTGGAGATGGCTGCTAGCTGAACTCTAATGGTAGCTGCAGCTACACCTTTGTTGAATAGTTTTGCTAGGAACTCTAGAATGGAATTAACTGGGGCAGAAAATGGATCAATGTGGTTATAAGAAGCCATAAGGAGAATCTTCTCCATCTGATCTTATATATTTTTCTTGTTGAAACCTTAACTGAAAAAGAGAGATTAGAAAACCTGGCTATTGTTGGAATCAGGGCAGCCAAGCTGTCAATTTGAGGGTCTGAAGGGATGGGGGAAGCATTCCTGACGCATGAGTCAACAGGTCTGGAACTGGGTCCAGAATCCAAGGCTCCTCCCGAAGATGAGGCCATAGGAAAGAGAACCAGATTTGATGAGGCCAGTATGGGGCAATGAGCATCAAATCTCTTCCCAAGCAATTGGCTTTCTGAAGTACTTTGGGTATTAGTGGAAAGGGAGGAAAGGCGCAGAGGAGATCCGAGGGCCAATCGTGAACAAGTGCCTCTGTTGGTGACTCCCCCGGAGGGGGGATAAGGGCAAAGTAGCTGCTGCATTTGGCATTCATGGATGTCGCAAAAAGGTCACATCAAGGCTGGCCCCATTTGTGGAAAATCTTTTCCGCCAATTCCTTTATTAGGGACTACTAGTGAGGCATCAGAATTGCTCTGATGAGTCTGTCTGCTATCACATTGGGTTTCCATGGGATGTGCATTGCTATCAGAAAACGTTGGGAGGAGGTCACCCACTGCCATACCCTCAGGGCCTCTCGACAAAGGGGGTAAGATCTGGTTCCTCCTTGTTTATGTACCATACAACTGACATGCTGTCCGTTTGTACTGCAATAGTTCCCAACAGAAGAGAGTCCTGGAATGCTTGCAACACTAGAAGCACTGCTCTCATCTCTTGTACATTGATGTGCAAATGGGCCTTGGACTGTCTTTCCCCACCCTATCTGAGAGGCCCCCATGGTCACTGTGGCCTTCAACCTACCTCTTCTTATTACTCATATTCTTAGCTCTCTTTCTCACACTTACTATCTTATTATTATCTCTCAAAGTATTTTATAACTTAATATGATGTCTTTGAGTTTAACTGTGTGTTGTAGTATTTATTTATTTTTTTAGTTATCTTTATCAGTCTTAGTATAGTATAATTTATATAAGTATTTTTTTTTTTGTGATTGTCACTATGTGAGTCAGTATTAAGCTCACTAGTAATAATGAGTAACTGTAGAGTTGTTAGTTTCTGTCTTTTAAAACTTTTTTAAACTCTAGTATGCTTGCCTTAATTGTATTCTCTGTGGAGCTTTTCTCCCCGGGCCTCTGCTGAAAATGGAAATATCTCCAGTTAGACTAGCCCGGTCAACAAATGTAAAATAAAAAATAAAATAAAATAAATGGTTGGGGAAATACAAATGGTCGGCCTAGAGTCACGTGAGTGGAGTAAAGCCACCAATGAAGGTCCTTCTTACAAGTTTCTGTTACTATTATCTTGGGAGACTTAGGCAATTCCTCCATCAACCACTGAGTGGACAGCAGCCACTAGAGAATTCTCATGTGCAGATGTGCTAGAGGGATCAGAACTATTGCTGCTCACATGATTCCCAGGGCTTTTAGCACCATCTTTGCTTGAACTTTCTTAGAAGATATGAAATCTGGTGTCTTAAGAGTTTGAATTCTTTGTGGCAGGAGTCTGGCTGTCATTTTTTTAGTTTAATTCTGCCCCTATGAATACCACATGCTGAGAAGGTAGTAAGGCATATTCTTCATAGTTTATTGTAATCCCTAGGTGAGATCAGAGTTGCAAGGTTGTGTCTCTGTTTTTAATAGTAGATGCTTGTACGTGGCTGTTAGGAGCTAATTGTTTAAGTATGGAAACACCCGGAATCTTAGACTTCTCAAGTGAGCCGCAACTACTGCCATACATTTTGTGAACACTCTTGGGGGGGCTGTACTGAGGCCAAAGGGCAGAGTTCGAAATTGGTAGTGACTGGCTCCCAGCCAAAAGCACAGGTGTCTCCTGGATCACCTGTCCATTTTTATGTGGTAGTACACATCCTGGAGATCTATAGACCATATCCAATCATCTCACCCCAGAAAAGGGAGTAATGACTGCAGTGTTACCATCCAGAACTTGGACTTTCTTACTGATTTGTTTAACTTGCTGATTTTCAGAATTGGTCACCAGTCCCCTGTTTTCTTTGGAACTAAAAAGAAGCTTGTGTAAGTTTTGACTCCTATTTGGTCTGTGGGGACTTTTTGGATGACTCTTGTCTAGCAACTTTTGAATATTTGAAGTTGTTTGTTCTTTTTGATGGGGTGGAAACATTTGGAAGCTTTTTTAATTTTTGGAACGGGGAAGGAAAAGGGTATGGTGTAACCTCTGGATATACCCATTTGTCTTTTATTTGTTGCCAGGCTTCTGCGTACAAAGATAAATGGACCCCTGACTACCTCCAGAGATGGACAGACAGGCCTCCATTCAGGAGCACTGAAAGGGCAAATCAAAGAAAAATATCTGTCACCCTGATTCTGCAGACCCCCTCTGCCACATGATCTGTGTCTTCCATTACTACTTCCTCCTCTGCCCCTGGGAGAAGGTTCACTACGTGTGTCTTGAAAAGATCTCCGAGATTTTCAGAACCACATTTTACCACTTCCTTTCTGACCTTTCGGATAAAGTCTAGTAGGCATGGAAAAATGGACTCCTACAGCAGAGAGTCTTTCCTTCCTGCTTGCACCTGCTGAGTGTGTCCTTGACTTTGGGCCCGAACAGGGATGAGCCATCAAATGGGACATTCACAAAGGAAGATTTTAAAGGGCTCTGCAAAGTCACAGAAGCGCATCCAAGAATGTCTCATTAGGGAAATTCCTGAACATGCTGCTCTACTTGCTCCATCAACTACACAAGAGATGAGTATGATGGACAAGTTAACAGCCGAGTTTAAGGTAGAGAGCTGAGAGGATACTTTGTCTGAGACCCCTTCAGCTACTGAACCTTGGAGAGCATCTCCTAGCTCTTTCAGGAGGCCTCTCTGCAATCTAGTAAAATGACAGAAGTAATTCAGCAATCTGAGGGAAAAAGTCGCTGAAGAAAAAATGCACTTTCCATATCTGTCCATTGTCCAAGACTTCTTGTTCAAGGGATGGACAGAAGATGTCTCAGAGTTCCTTTTTGGTGGCTGAGACCACAAGCATAGCATCGACTGAGACTCCCTTGGTTAGAAAAGTCTTGTCTGATGTGGATATGACAAATTTGTTTGGCCTCCTAGGAACAGGTTCCACTTAATCTGGGGACTCCCACACCTTCTGAGAAACTAGGTCAATAAGTTCATCGAAAGGTGGAGACACCCAAGAGGTGAAGGGTGACATTCGAAGGCCTTCAGGTATATGGAACTCCTCTTTTTAAGGGTTGGTAGACTTCCAGCTGCCTCTCTGCTTTATCACTTCCAGGATGTCTCCAAAGGAGACATCATCAGGAGGCGACCAAGGGGACCCTTCAGCTTCACTGAGGTCCGTATCAGAAGTGATGGACTCCTCCAGGCAGTCTGAATGCTTCCTCTGGCATAATCTCTTCCGAGGGACCTCCATGCAGCGGTACTCTGGAGAGGTTTCAGAAGTGTGGGGGTGCCTTGTGGGGCATCCTGATGTCTAGGATCTCTGGGTCTCTGTGGATGCAAGGGTATAGAGGCAGACACCAGAGCTTTTGGGGGTAGAACATCCGGAGGTGACAGTGGGGCCGTCTGTGGAGACGGCACTCTCATCACCTCAAAACCCCCTGCCCTTGATCAGACTATATCCCTGGATCCTAAGAAGCCAAGGGAATCCCCGGAACCAAGGAGGACGGGCCCAAGGCCATGGTAGGAGCCGAACTCACCCGAGCCGAGGACCCAAGAGGCAAAGCAGGATTCAACAACTGTCCGGTCCAACTTGCCTCTCATGACCCGAATGGAGAGCGTCAGCTCCTAGACTTCTCAAGTTCTGTTGGAGCTGAGGATGTAGGATCAAAGGTCGATCCGTAGATCCCGTAGTAGGTCTTGGATCCAAGGGTTCCACTACAATCAGCTCCAGATCTTCTGACTCCGTAGCCAGGGGTTGAATCAGAGCAGGAATCGCAGAAGAGGTGGATACAGTATGATCTGAAGCCCTTGGGGTCGGATCCAACAACTTGGTGAGCGCTGGTGTCAACAGCCTCTGCACCACCCGATCCACATCATTGTCGGAATTCCTGGAAGACCCAGCTGAGGAGGATGGAGACTTGGACTGTTGTAAAATTGATGATCTGAGCGTAAGGGAGAATGGCTCCAGGGCTGGAGACAGGCTCTGTATCTCAAACTCTACTGGCACTGAGACAGAAGGTGTCAGAGCTGGGGATTTTTTGGATCTGATAAGCTTCAGATCCGGTGTGGAGATTTTTGAAATCTTTTTTGATGGTTCCAATAAATTAGCAGAGGAAGATCTCTTCCCTGACATCCAATTTGTCCAATTTAGAGGTGGGAGATTTGTCAGTTTTAGATAAACCCAGACCTTCTTCTAAAGCCCCTGAGAAGGGGGGCTTTAATAGTCCTTTCAATTTTAATTTATTCTTCCTCTCCAGGAGTGCTCTGTGGTTAAAGCATGACCAACAGAGCACGACTCCTGGAGATGGACAGCTCCAAAGCAATAGACACAAAGAATGTGTCGATCACTTAAGGGCATTTTCTTCCTGCAGCTCTCGCATTTTTTGAAACCCATTGGTTTTGAATCCTTATTAGACATTTTGCACAGAAAAAAAAACAGAAAACTAACTGGAAAGAAAAGAGAAATAACTTTTTCTAAGTAGACTCCCTAACTAAAAACAGAGTTATTGGAAGAGAAAAAGGGAAAAGGGGAAATACAGGGAGGCACAGCCTTCCAACTTAAATGGGCTATGCCCAGGAGATGGAAAAGAAAACAAGGGTAGAGAATGCCCTCTAACTTAAACAGGCTAAGGAGAAAACAGTTCTCTAACTGAAATTAACTGTATTCAAGGAACTTCAGAAAAATATACAAGACAGGAATAAGAGCCCTCTAACTTAAAAGGGCTATTTAACTTTTAAAGAGAAATGCTGGGAAAGGGACAACAAGGCCAAATGAAAGACGACGGCCAATAGCAAATAACAGCCACAAAAAACAGAAATAGACTTACTCACTAAAAATGACTATGCAAGGTTAAATAAAGTACAGTTTTGTACCTACCATAAATGTAGATGTTCGAAGATCCACATTGCTGCAGTCCTTACACTTGGGTAGTCCGCTGTCCTCGGTCGGCCCGAATATCAAAGTATTAGGCTGACGTCGGTCAAGGCGCTTAAGACTGACATCAGGACGTCAGGGTTCAAATGCGCATGACCGACGTCATATCCTCAGTCTTTTCTTGCCCCAGATGTCAGAAGACCCTAAAAAGAAAGGTCAAAACCAAAAGACAGCAAAAAACAACCAACCACCCTTACACTAATCATATGTACAATATATACAATATCCACAATATTCACAACCCAAACCACACAACCGCCTCTAACTACAGAGGGGAAGGAGGGAGGTATTGGACTGCAGCAATGTGGATCTTGAACATCTACGTTTATGGTAGGTACAAAACTGTACTATGTTCTTCATCTCACATTGCTGCAGTCCTTACACTTGGGTAGAATCCCAAAGCAGAGGTAAGGGAGGATGGCAAAACTATAAAGCAGTAGGAGCTGCCAAAATGCCCTGTAAAATTGCAGTGGCAAAACCAGCCCTAGATTTAGAGTAAAGTGGAAGGTGGTAATGCTTAGAGAAAGTATGCACTGAACTCCAAGTAGCTGCCTCCAAAATATCTTTAGTTGCCACCCCTTAAAAAGCTGTAGAAGTGGCAGTAGCCCTAGTGGAATGAGGCCTAATCCCAGCTGGAATCTCCTTACCATGATGGGAATAACAGAAAGCAATACAAAACCCAATCCACTTAGAAATAGTTTGTTTTGACACAGGCTTGCCCTGAGAACCCAAAGCAAATGAAACAAATAACTGCTGAGACTGCCTGAACCCTTTAGTTCTGCTCAAATAATATCAACTGCCTGTGTATATCCAAAGTGTGCAAAATCTTTTCCCCTTTATTTTGGGGGTTTGCATAAAAAGTAGGCAAATAAATAGCTTGGTTTAAAGCCACACTAGAAACCACTTTAGGCATAAAGGAAGGATTAGTAATGTAAAGATACCCTATCCTTATGGAAAATTAAGAAAGGCTCAACCGCCATAAGGGCCTGTAATTCAGAAACCCTTCTCGCAGAGGTAATGGCCAACAAAAAAGCAGTCTTCCATGATAAATATTTCAACTCGGCAGTAGCTGCAGGCTCAAAAGGTTGTAGAGTGAGTTTCTCCAACACAAAATTGAGATCCCAAGCAGGAGTAGGAGCTCACGTGGGGTCTTATATTCTTTGCCCCTCTAAGGAATTGCTTAAACAAAGGATGAGAAAACAATGGTGGGTCACAGTCATAGTGAGCAGAAATTGCTGCAGCATGAACCTTAATAGAAGAGAAGGACAAACCTTTGTCCAGTAACTCAGCAAGATATTGAAGAGCCACACTTAAATTAGGCTTAGAAACATCAAATTCCTTTGCTGCACTCCAAAATAAAAATCTCTTCCATTTATCTGCGTACACTTTCCTTGTACTAGGCCTTCTGGCCTCCAAAATAACATTCAAAACTTGCTGTGGAAGCTGAGACCCTCCAGGGTTTAAAACAGAATATGCCAGGCTGTTAGGTGAAGAGAGTGAAGTTTGACATTGAGTAAATGACTGTTCTCCTGAGACAGCAGGTGTGGAATCGAAGGCAAAGGCCATGGAGGCTCCGTACCAGACTTCTCAGTAATGGGTACCAGTGCTGTCGAGGCCAATCTGGAGCTATTAAAATCATCTTTGGCTTGTCCTGTCTGACCTTTAGGAGTATCTTTGGGAGGAGAGGCAGAGGTGGAAAGGCATACACATGAAGATTGCTCCAATTGAAAGAAAGAGCATCCACTTTCCAAGCTGTGGGATGAAACCTTTTGTGCAAAACTTTGGCAGCTGGTAGTTTAGTGGAGAAGCGAACAGATCTATGTCTGGAGTTCCCCATAACACTGTCAATTTCTGAAATACATGAGGATCCAATTTCCACTCGTGGGGATCCATAATTCGTCTGCTCAACACATCTGCTAAGGAGTTCTGTGCTCCCGGCAGAAACCTTGCCTGAAGATTTAGCTGTAAACTGAGAGCAGTCTCCCACAAAATCATTGCTTGTCTGCATAGAGGATAAGAATGTGTTCCCCTTGCTTGTTGATGTACCACATGACAGTTGTGTTGTCTGTTAGAACCAACACCTGTCCTGGAAGAAGTAAATCCTTGAAAGCTATTAATGCAAACTGGACTGCTAACATCTCCTTCAAGTTGATATGTAGATGTTGAAGTCTGGCAGGCCACGTGTCTTGTACCCACTTTCCATTTAGATGAGCTCCCCAAGCTTTGTCTGAGGCATCTGTCGTTAGAATCTGACTCGCCTCTGGCCGGGTCACAGAGAGTCCCTTGTTTAGGTGACATTCCTGAGCCCACCACAAAAATTCCTTTTGAATGCAAGGTATTATCTGAATGACAGTGTCCATAACTTGGCAGTGCTGTGTCCATACATTTTTGAGATACCATTGTAGCTTCCTCATATGCAGTTTGGCATTGGGAAGCACCAGAATACAAGATGCCATGAATCCCAAGGCTTGAAGGACTGTCCTTGCAGTCAGCCTGGACTGATGAGACAATTGATGGAAGTAAAGAGAAAGATTCTTTTGTTTGTCCGGGGTCAAAAAGGCCATCTGGGATGCTGTATTCAGTCTCACATCCAGAAAGCACATGTCCTGAGAGGGTACTAGACTGGACTTTATTTCGTTCACAGAATACCCCAGGCATCTTAGCACTGCTATCACATATTGTAAAGGATGAAGAAGTTCATCCCTTCCTTGGGCCAGAACCAGGCAATCGTCCAAATAAGGATAGATCTGTATTCCTCTTAGCCTGAAGAAAGCTATCACTGGAGCCAGAACCTTCGTGAACACTCTGGGCGCAGTAGATAAGCCAAAGGGCAATGCAGAGAACTGATAATGAGAAGTCCCAGCCCGGAAACGCAGATACTTCCTGCAACTTAGCCTGATAGGAACATGAAGGTAAGCCTCCTTGAGATCCAGAGTCACCATCCAGTGATCTTTGCCCAGCAGAGGTAAAAGCTGTTGTAACGTCAACATTTTGAACTTGGGAATGTCCAGATAAGTGTTGAGGATAGATAAATCCAAAATTGGTCTCCACGTGTTCCCCTTCTTTGGTACTAGGAACAGGCGAGAATAAAATCCTAGGCCCACTTCTGGCAGAGGGACCGGTTGTATTGCCCCTATTTGAAGCAGCAGAGAAATTTGTTTGTGAGCCTCTAGTCTTTGCTGAGGAGGAACGTCCGGCATGCCTTTGAAAGGAGGCAAGGTATGGAAATAAAACTTGTAACCTTGGTGTATGATATCCAATACCCATCTGTCTTGGGTAATCAAACTCCAATTTTCCTTGAAGAGTGCCAACCTTCCTCCCAAAGGTGCTGCCAGGCAAGAAGGATCTGGCAGCTGAAAAGGTAGGTCATTGGGCCTGTTTACGAAAGGACTGGCCCCTGCCCTCACCCGAAGATTGTGCAGGTGAACTCCCTGTTCTAGGTCTGAAGGAGCTGTGAGCTCTGCCCCTACCACGTCTAGATCTACCCCTAGACTGTGAATCATAAGAAGGGTACGTCCACCCCTTAGCAGGCCAATTCCTACTAAACTTCGGAGGCTGAACTTGCAAAAAATCTTTAACAGCCTGCATAGTCTTAGCCTTGTCTTCCATTTTCTTCAAGACTGATTCCACAGGTGAACCAAACAACACATCAGACTGTAAAGGAGCATCCAAAATCCTTGTCTTAACATGGTCAGATAAATTCTGATCCCTCAGCCAGGCGTGCCTGCGAAGAACTGACCCAGTGGCAGCCACCCTAGACGAGGCCTGTAAAGCATCAAAACCACATTGTAAAGAATGCTTACCCACCTGTTCAGAGACATGTACCAAATCTTGTAATTCTTTACACTCAATGCCTTCCGCCAGAGCATCTACCTTAGACTTCAATTGAGAAAGAAGATAGTTCTGATATTTCAACATGTGAAACTGGCAATTCAAAGCCCTCATAGCTAAGGTGGAAGAAGTATAGACTTTCTTTCCCCATCTATCCAAAGCTCTGGCCTCTTTATCTGGAGGAACCGGATTTTTTACAACAGAGGCCTTGACACCCTTAGGTCCCTGACTAACAGTTTCTGGGTCCGCCCTAGGACTCTTATAAAGATATTTATGAGCCTCAGGCACCCTGTAATACCTATCCGGTTTAACAGGAGCAGGAGGCAAAGAATCAGGATTAAGTGAAGCCTCTGCAAACACATCTTCCACCACATCCAGAACAGGTGGTATAGCCAAAGGCCTATGCTGGGGTAAAAGCAAAATTTCCCTAAGCCTTTTCCTGGAATCAGAGAAGTCCTGACCTTCCCACTTAAAATGTTCCCTCATGGAATGAAGAGTCTCTGAAAAAGAAAAATCCTCTGGAGGAGAAGCAGAAGGAGTAGAATCATCTACATCAGAATCAGAATAAGGAGAATACTCCTGCAAGTCTTCAGCCGAAGACTCTGAAACATCCAAGCCTGCTCAAAACTCCCCAACTCTGGTTCCACCCTAGGCCTCTTATCAGGAGGGGCAAAGAACCTCTAATCAAAGTAATTAAATCTTCTGCCATTTTAAGCATGTGCTTCTTGGGCACAGATCCTGATGAACTAGGAGTGACACCAACAGAAGCTAAACCTGGCCTGCCTCTGGGAGAAGCCTTGGAAACAGAAGGAGAGGGCCTAACCACCCTAGGAAGAGAGGGGAGTACAGTAACCTGAGAAGCCCCTTCAGCCTGACCTGCCTCCTGAGAGGCCACATCCTGCAATATCAAAGTCTCCCCCTGGGACTCCAGAGAAGCCTCTGGCGGAACCACCGATTCCACTGACGCCTCTAAAGAACCGGCGTCCGGTACGGACGACTCTTCTTGCCTGGGTTTAGCTGCTTTGTCTTTGCACTTCTTTGAAGAAGCGGGCGTCGGAGCATCCGACGGCATATTATAATTGCACCGCTTCCCGAAGACCAACCTGGCACAATCTAACCTTCGCTTAATAGTGCGCTTATTGAACCTAGCACAAAAGCGACACCCAACAACGTCGTGCTCAGGCCCCAAACAAGGAATACACAAAGTATGATAGTCCCTATGCGGTATCTGTTTCCCACAAGAAATACAGTTATTCACTTTTTCTGACATCCGGTAAACCACTGAGGCAAGAAAAACTAAAATATTCCCAACGGGTACTTAGCCAACTTTGACTCGGTCTGAAACTCCGAATTGAAAAATTTCAGAACGCCGAACGGCACTTGCAACGCTGCTTCTGCATCGGACCATGCGGCAAAAAAGACTGAGGATATGACGTCGGTCATGCGCATTTGAACCCTGACGTCCTGATGTCAGTCTTAAGCGCCTTGACCGACGTCAGCCTAATACTTTGATATTCGGGCCGACCGAGGACAGCGGACTACCCAAGTGTAAGGACTGCAGCAATGTGAGATGAAGAACATCAGACCAAAAATTACTTTTTTTTAAATGCTGAAGAAGAAATAAAGAGAATACTTAGCCAGAGCTAGCAGATGAGCACCCGATCATGTTTAGCGGCAAACGAGATCTGGGGGAGGTTTCTAGTGCATGCTGGAATAGAGTTTGGCCACGAGCTGGCAGAAGACCTCGTGCCTGAATATAAAGGCCAAGACGGATCTGAGGATCGGATCTGAACACAACCTAGTAAGAATGAAGGTGAGATACGACAACATCAAATCAAAAATTATGTAAGCTGTGGCATGGGCTCAAATGGATATGACAAGGAATAATTATATAAAAGACCAACCTGCCGAACAGTGTATGCATGTAACATAAAAGTTTGCCCTAGACATTTAACAAAAAAGCAATTATACATAAAAGGTGGTAATAACTATATAACAAAATTATGCTTTCTATAAAGTCTTTCAATCTGAATGATCTTACAGATAAAAATAAAAAAAGAGTAGTGAACTACATTAAAAAATGTACAGTGCAAATCACTATGCTACAGGAGATACACCTGAAAAGAAATGACCATGCGAATTTGATAAAGAAATGTTTTCAAGATGGTTATTCAGCAGAATATCTGGGGCAAAGGAAAAGAGGAGTACTTATATTAATTGCAAGAGGAGCTCCAATAGTGATAGAAGAGGAAAAAAAAAAGATAATGGAATATATATATATATATATATATATATATATATATATATATATATATATATATATATATATATATATAGTAATAAGGGGCTACTGGCATACATTTACATTGCACCTAAAACTAACCAGCTTTCAGCAAGGAATATTACTTATAGGTGGAGACTGGAATTTGGTTTGCAACAGTGAATATGTGTCTTGGGGGGCCTAGAAGGGAAAATATAACAAAAGAGGGTAGATTTTTTAAGAAATTTATGAAAATGTTTGACATGGAAGATATGCATTCAGTACTAGTAGTCTGGAGAGAATTTATATATTCTTCTCCAAGATACAAAAACTGGGCTAGGCTAGATAGAATTTATATCTCACAGGAACATGTGCATTTAACTGAAGGTCTTGAAACATACCTAATAACTCTTTCAGATCACGTACCAATAATAACTAAAATAAAAATGCAAGGTAATGAAATAAAAATGAGACAATGGCACTTTCCCACCTATCAGTTGAAAAGAGAGGAATTTAAGGAATGGGTTTTGGAATTAATTCTGGAGCTACTAGAGAAGATAGAAATTTCTTCTGAAAATATAGCTAGGGAGTGGGATAAATTAAAGTGGATTCTAAACCAGAGTGGAAATAAAGGAAACGGAGATATGGTTAAGGAGTAACAAGAATTATTTAGAGGGACTAACAAATGATGAAGTATTACAAAACGGAGAATCTCTCAGAACAAGAAAAAAGAGCAACTGCAGAATGCTAAACAGAAAATAATGGATTACCTCGATAATATGCATGAGTTTAGAAAGATTGCTGTTAAGCAACTGGTTTTTTTTTATAATTCTAGAGCACAAAAACTTTTAGCACAACTCAGACAACAAAAAGTGGAAAGGGCTGTCACCAAGCTTAGGAAGCCTATAACAAGGAAGATAAGAGATCCTGTAGAAGTGTTAGAAATATTTTGGAAACTTTATGAAAGTTTGTATAAAGTATAGAAATCAGGAAAAAGGTACAAATGGAAATGTTTATGGAAGAATTAAATATGCCAAAGTTGGAGGTAGAGGACGCTCAGTCACTAACAGGATAGGAAGAGATGAGATAAAATGGCTATGTATAACCATTCTACAGGAAAGTCCCTAGGAATAGATGGTATTCCTGTGGAAGTTTGAAAGCTTGGAGGAAAAAAACTGATAAATATCTGGAAGGTTTTGTTTAACGGTATTTTAAGATGAGAGGTACCAGCAACCTGGAAGAACGCAGTGGTAATGATAATACCTAAAGATCCACTGGCTCTGGCTTCATACAGCCCCTTTTCAATACTAAACCATGATTATAAAGTGTTTTATGTCTATAATGGCTAAAAGAATGGCAAAAGTGATAACACAATTAATAGATATGAATCAGTGTGGATTTGTGGAGGGGAGGCAAACATTTAACAATATTAACAGAACATTGAAAATCCAGAGGGAAGCAGAATGTAAGAAAATGCCAATGTTATCGGTGGGTCTTGATGTAGAGAAAGCATTTGACAGAGTATACTGGGACTTCATGAGCAGGGCAATGGAAGCATTTGCTTTCCCTGATACAATTATAAGGTTGATTAGGAGTACATATCAGAAAACTTTTGGACTACTAGATGATCACCTCCACAGCCTCTCTGCTTCTATCCAGGTGCTTACAATGGCTATTTTCAAATATACTCAACTGAATTGTGTCTTGTAATTCTTTCAATAGCACTAGCTATTGCTTTGTTAAGCAAATGGGTATTTGTAGTGCCTTTTGGATGAGCTCTGTATCGGTACTGACAGCTGCACTGTATCCCCTCCCCATGACTTCCAAGTTATCCTTACCTTTTTTTTCTCTCTTACCCTACCATAGTGTTCAAATTAGGCTGCATGTAAACTTATTTTAACTCCCCCTCCCCTTATTGTTAGTTACACTCCTTCCTTGTTAAAAGTCTATCTAGTAGAGTATCTCCCTAGTCTAAATTCTCCTAATTTCTGCCTTCATCTTTTGACTTTTGTATTTCTCCTAATTTCTGCCTGTTTCTTTTGACTGTAGGACTTGCTCATGTTTTTACTTACCTATCCTCCTGTTCCCAGGTCTCTGATTGATTTTGTAGACTTTTTTTTTTATTGCTTTGCATGCTTTCTCTGGTCTAGGTCTGATTACGCTGTATTATTTGGCCATCTCCTCATACCTTACTGTTATTGACCCTCCCCCTCTAACCTGTAAGAGGTTTTTTTAAACCCTGGGAGCCAGCTTTAAATTTCTCTAAGCAGTTACAGTCCCCGGTGTTGTGAGCTCCCACTTAAGCACTCAAATTTTGCTTTCTTTTAAATGCTTTTGTTTTTTTTATTTGGCAATGTAAACCTTTATTTTAGCCTTTTTTACTGCTATATTTGACAGTGTAAACATTTATCAAACTATCATCTTATGTTTAGCGACAGTGGCTGGAACTGTGTTTGTTTTCTGTGTACTGCATGTAATTGTGTCACATACTACTACTGCTTTATTTAAGTGCATTTTATCCTGGTCATAGATATTGTTAATTTTCTGCTGCTATTTTGTGGCTGCAACTATTTGTTTACTGCATACCACATACTGTTGTTTCATCAACAATTACTGCTTTACTTAAGTGAATATTATCCTTGTCATATATATAGTTAATGTTCTGCTAGCATTCTGTGCTGGCATTTAGTTCAACTTCTGAGGTCTAACACTGCGTCAGGGGCTGCACGTGGGTTTTTAAACTGAACCCGTGCATTCCTTTCTTATATTGCTTTTGTTTTCTGTTCCTGTTAAGACCAGAGCTATATATGTATGAATCAAGTTACTTGGCTGCATGTGGTGTTACAGTTAGTGCTTCTATTTTTATTCTGCAGTCAATTTATATATGTTTGCTGTTTTTGTACAAACTGGAATTATTAGTTTTCTGTGTCTATCTGCAATCTGTCTACTGATTGTAGCTGAGGTATAACTGAACTATTAGAATGTTATTGCTACGTAATTCTGCTGCCTAGTGTTTGCTATACAACTTGAAAAACATTGATATTAGGTTTGTTTCACTGAGGTTGTCTAACTTCTTTACTACAATTTTTTCCTATCTGTTTTCCTTTAGTGTCTGTACATCGCGACTTCATAGTGAGTCCAGTTTGTTCCTCTCCCCATACTTGAGAGCATGGACACTCCAAAAAAATGATAAACTTCAGAAAACTTTTGAACTACTAGTTGATCACCTCCACAGCCTCTCTGCTTCTATCCAGGTGCTTACAACAGCTATTTTCAACTGCATTCCACGGAGTTTTGTCTTGTAATCCTTTCAGTAGCACTAGTTACTGCTTTGTTAGGCAAACGTGTATTTGTAGTGCCTTTTGGTTGAGCTCTGCATCGGTACTGACAGCTGCACTGCATCTCTACCCCATGACTTCCAGTTATTCTTACCTTTTTTCTCTCTTTCCCTACCATAGTGTTTAAATTAGGCTGCATGTAAACTAATTTTACCTCCCTCCTCCCCACATTGTTAGTTACGCTCCTTCCTTGTTAATGGTCTATCTATAACCTCCTTAGCTGTACCAGTCACATACTCCTAGACATTTGTTGAACCCTTAGACTTGTACTTCCATAGCAAGCTCTTAGTTCCCCTTACTGTCTTATTTCTACTACCTCCTTCTACTCTCGTAGGCCTCCCCATCCATCCATACAACTCAAATTGGCTTACTTGTCCACATCTTTTATCTTTCACAGAACTATACTACAGAACAGTCCCATTGCCACATTACTGATGGATTATTTTTTGTTTAAACGCTCATTACCTGCCATTCTTGGTGTGGCCCTACTCTGTTTGCCCTTGCTAACACTCGGGCTTACTCCGCTCCCCTACCCTACCCCCATTTCCCACCTGCCCCCACTACCTCTACATTTATTCTATCCATAACTCCTCCCACTCTGCCACAGCATCCAGTCACCTACACAACTTCCCAACCCCTCCCATCACCCCTCCTAATCTCAACTAAACCTACTCTCACCATGTCTCAGACTTCAATACACTCTTTTAACCTAATAATAAGCACTCTACTTCCAATTCTTTCCTATCTTACCTACCTTCCTACCCCCTCTTATACTTGTCCTTCACAATATGCATCACACTGCTACACTTTACCTTCACACTACAAATCAAACATACTACCTATCCATCTTTCTCTTCTATAGCCCATGAGCCCTACTCTTCAAACACTACCCTCCTATTTGATTTCAGAGCAATTCCCATCCTACCCCATCCTCTTCTCCCTCACCCCCTCACACACATCCAAATGCACCATTCATCATCACCTGTAATCACCCTCTTTAACAAACTATATTAGACTCATACTAGACAAGCTCTCACTCTCTCTCCAGGGACATCCACCCCAACCCTGGCCCTAACAATGCCACACCCAGCTCTCATCTCCATCTACCACATTCCCCCACCCCCAAGAATTTTTGTTTTATTAGAATCAATGCCTAAAGCCTTAGAAATAAAATTCCCATCCTCCACGCTTGGCTGTCCCATAACAAACCTGACATTGTTGCCATCACAGAGACCTGGCTTAATTCTAATATACAAAATAATGAAATTCCCCCACCAGGCTACCAAATGTTATGCTCTTATGCTCTGATAGACCCAACAAAAAGGGTGGTGGAGTAGCTATACTCTACTCCTCTTCCTATACTGTTACTCCCTACACCAATCTTCTTCTTCTTCTTTCATCTGCTCCCGTTAGGGGTTGCCACAGCAGATCAACTGTTTCCATTTCTTCCTGTCCTCTGCATCTTGCTCTGTCACATCAACCACCTGCATGTCCTCTCTCACCACATCCATAAACCTTACTTTAGGCCTTCCTCTTTTCCTGTTACCTGGCAGCTTCATCCTTTGCATCTTTTTCCCGATATACTCTGCATCCCTCCTCAGCACATGTTCAAACCAACATAATCTTGCCTCTCTGGCTTTGTCTCCAAACCTTCCAACCTGGGCTGACCCTCTAATATACTTATTCCTAATCCTGTCCATCATTGTCACACCCAGTGCAAATCTTAACATCTTCAACTCTGCCATGTCAAGCTCTGACTCCTGCCTTTTTGTCAGTGCCACTGTCTCCAACCTATATAACATAGTTGGTCTCACTACCTTCTTGTAGACCTTCCCTTTCATTCTTACTGGTACTCATCTGTCACAAATCACTCCTGACACTCTTCTCCACCCACTCCATCCTGCCTGTACTCTCTTCTTCACCTCTCTTCCACATTCATCATTACTCTGAACTGTTGATCCCAAGTACTTAAACTCATCCACCTTCGCCACCTCTACTCCCTGCATCCTCACCATTCCTCTATCCTCCCTCTCATTCACACACATATATTCTGTCTTATTCCTGCTGACCTTCATTCCTCTTCTCTCTAGAGCATATCTCAACCTCTCCAGGGTCTCCTCCACCTGTTCCCTACTCTCACTACAGATCACAATGTCATCTGCAAACATCATAGTCCACGGGGACTCCTGTCTGATCTTGTCTGCCAACCTGGCCATCACCATTGCAAATAAGAAAGGGCTCAGAGCTGATCCTTGATGTAATCCCACCTCCACCTTAAACACATCCGTCACTCCTACTGCAGACCTCACCTCTGTCACACTACCCTTGTACATATCCTGTACCACTCTTACATACTTCTCTGACACTCCCGAATTCCTCATACAATATCACAACTCCTCTCTAGGCACCCTGTCATATGCTTTCTCTAAATCCACAAAGACAGAATGCAACTCCTTCTGACCTTCTCTGTACTTCTCCATCAACACTCTCAGAGCAAACATCGCATCTGTAGTGCTCTTTCCTGGCATGAAACCATACTGCTGATCACTAATCATCACCTCCCTTCTTAACCTAGCTTCCACTACTCTTTCCCATAACTTCATGCTGTGACTGATCAGTTTAATCCCTCTGTAGTTACTACAGCTCTGCACATCACCCTTATTCTTAAAAATCTGTACCAAAACACTTTTTCTCCATTCCTCAGGCATCCTCTCACTTTCCCATTCCTAAATTTTCCAATTCTAAACTAAGTAATGACCTTTTTAAACTCAACAAACACAAATCCATATGCATTTCTGCCCTCTGTATTCCTCCTGGCAACAACACCCCTATACTTGAAGACGGGTCTACCTGAAAACAACAAAAGCTCTAAACGCCGACAACGAGAACACCAACACCGGAAGATCGACAACGAAAATAATAGTCAGCTCAAAATCCAGATGCTGAAAACACCAAGATGCGAAAAGAGCACGACTGTGTAAGTATGCGATAGTTACGGACTTTAGGGTTAGGGTGCGGGTAAGGTAAGTGTGCGATACTGACGAACCTTAGGGTTAGGGTTTGTGTTAGGTTAGTGCATAGATAGTTGTGTATGTATGGTTTAGTGTAGGTTTGTAAAGTTTTTGGTGTGCTTGTGTTGTGTGTGTGTTTTTGGAAAAGGAATTTGTTTTGTTGACTGTCAGGATTGGGGTTTGTCAGGCATATGAACTTTCGTGTTTTTGAACTTTCGGTTTTGTGGTGTCGGTGATCTCGTTGTCGGTGTTTTTGCTCGTCTGTGTTATGAAGTAGATTCTTGAAGACATACTCTCCTGGTTTTCAACTAACATCAAAAACAAAACAGTTATTTTAGGTGACATAAACATAAACTGGGCCATGATAAACTCTGAATCTCCCTCCCTATCAACTTCTACAACTACACCCAATTAATAAACTCTCCTACCAGGCCAAACAAAGATGGAACCACTGGTACCATCATTGACTGGATCTTAGTGTCTCATCCTAACCTTATCTCAGATACTGGCACCTTTCCTGACTCTCTCAGTGACCACCTGCCTGCATTTGCTGACCGTCACTCCTCTCCCCCTGAAAAACTACACCACTATGTACAATCTTGGAACCTCTCCAATTTCAACCCACAAATATTCATAGACTGTCTAAAAGTAACAGATTGGTCACCCTTAAAAACCTTGCCTCTTGACAATGCCATTGATTACTTTAATAAAACCTTCCTGAACCTTCTTAACAACCTTGCTCCACTAAAAACTAAGAGAGTCAAAACTTCATCCTCCCCCTTGGTTAACCAAAGAAACTAAACAAATCATGTACCTAAGAGACAAAAAGGGAAATTTTACCATAAAAATAAATTACCCCATGTTCTAACAGAAGTCAAACAAGTCTGTAACACTGCAAAAAAAGCTAATAATCAGGGATCAAAAATCATACTACAATAAACTTCAATCAGAAAACTTATCCAACCCAAGAAAAAATCTGGGACTCTATCTCCTCCCTTCTCCACCAAGGCAATAAGAATAATCCATCCCCTAACCTAAACCTTACTGATCTAGAAAATGCCTCTAACTTCAATACCTTCTTCATAGAATCCATAGGTAAACTCACCCCCAGCTTCTCTCACCACTCTCAACCTCCTCCCCCAACCAACCCCTCTACATCTCCACACAATCGGACTACCCCTACTCCTACATTTAGCTTCTCTCCTGTCTCTATAAGCAAAACAAAGAAGCTCCTCCTTCAACTCAAACCATGCTACCCTGCCTCAGATAACCTACCCACAACTTTCCCCAAATTGTCTGCAGGCAGCATTGTCCATCCCATCTCTATCTTAACAGACTGATCCATACTAGAATCATATGTCACCTCACTATGGAGACGCACCTTTATCATTCCACTCCATAAAGGAGGCAAAAACACTGACACTTCTACTTTTCGGCCCATAGCCATCCTATCCCCACTATCAAAAATCACGGAGAAATGTATTCAATCCCAAATGATGTCCACTATGACCCACAACAACCTACTAACCCCTACACAACATGGTTTCTGTCCCAGGCACAGTACCATCACTGCCCTCCTCTCCTTTCTAGACTACATAAACCTTGCTCGCAACTCTGGCAAAATAGTTTCTACTCTGTTCCTTGCCTTTGATACAGTTTCTCACCCCTTACTATTATCCCAACTCTCCTCTCTCCACCTCTCCCCCTCTATCATCACCTGGTTCACCAGCTACCTCTCTGAAAGACAGGAAGCCATCAAATGGAAAAACTCACTCTCTTCCTTTCTACACACCCCTACCGGAGTTCCCCAGGGTTCCATTCTAGGTCTCCTCTTCTTTAACATCTTCATTAATAACTTCCACCAGTCTCTCTCTGATGCCACACTAATTCAATATGCTGATTATTCAACCATTATTTGTACAACAGACACCCCCTCCAACCTACTTCTCAAAACTCAGCCTTCTCTAATACCGAATCATGAATGCATAGTAATCACCTCACCGTAAATGCCAATAAAACAAAGTTAATGATCTTCTCCTCATCCAAAAACACCAATATACATAAAAACTCTCTTACAGTGACTGCTCACAATAACAGCCCCATAGAAAGAGTATCACATACCAAACTGCTCGGTGTCATAACTGATGAAAATCTAAAATTTGAAATCAAACCAATATAAAAAAAAACTAGGTCTCCTGTATAGACACAATCATTACCTTACCCCCTCCACCAGACACACTCTTACCTCTACTTACCTTCTTCCCTCTCTTAAGTATGGCACCCCCCTATTCACTAATGTTCAGCTAAGCTTGCAAGTCAAGTTGGAAGCCTGTTACAATAAAATCTGCAAATTTGCCACCAACTCCAGAAACTTATCGCATCACTGTCTCTCTCTCTCTCCACTCCCTAAAGTGGCTTGAACTTCGTACTACCTCAAACTCCTTAGGCTTACTACTGCTCACAAGCTCATATTCAAACCTTCTAGTTGTCCTTCTCTGCCAATCTCTTTAACCCCCAACATTCCCAACCACTCTCTAATATCATAAAACCACAATCTTCTAAACATGTACAAGCATTGTCGACGCCCTGGCCACCTACTACTAACCTGCTCCCTAGCTAAACTCTGGAATTCTCTCCCTACCACCCTTCAAAATACTCAGAGCCACTCAAGCTTCAGAACTCTTCTCCAATCTCACCTCCTTTCAAAGTGGGAATGTTCCTGTAACCCTGCCACAAACAAACACCATCTCCCATGCACACTATATACCTCACCCTTCTATCACTGTGCTCCCTTTATTCATATATTCTACCTTTTACCTCTCCCAACTCACCTTCTTTTCTCTCTGCTCTCTTCATATTTCTAACTTCCTGTACTTATCTGTACATAAATATTTTACTTGTTTTTTCATCTGAAATGCCTGTTCTTTTAATGTTTAGAGTACATGAATCTCGTGTTTGTAAATTATTACTTAGGATTAGAAATGTTATGTCTTTTTTTAACAAATTGTATATTATCTCTATTTTTCACTGTTCTACTACTTTATTTACTTTTATATAACTATTGTAAAATTGTCTATATCCTGTGGAGCTTTTCTCCCGGGGCCTCCACTGAAAATGGGCTCTTCCAAGCCCAGTGGACCATCCCAGTCATCACACTGTAATAAATAAATAAATATGAGGGATCAGAAGCAAAAATTAAAGTGGGCAGGGTTCTCTCTGATAACTTAGGCTTGAGTAGAGGAACCAGACCCTGTCTGGTTTCCCCTTTGTTGTTTGCATTATGTTTAAAACCATTGGCAAAGAAAATAAGGGACTCAGAAATTCAAGGATATACTTGGTATAGTAGTCAGGAAAAGTTGACTCTATTTGCAGATGATATTTTATACATGACAAAAACAGAAAGGGACATTACAGTGTTATGGGATATTCTAAGACAGTTTCTAATCTTATCAGGATAGAAAATTGTTTGTTTGTGTCTTTCGGCTTTTCCCGGTTAGGGGTCGCCACAGCGGAACTCCGGTCCGCTAATGATTGGTAGTGGATTTTTATGTACCGGGTTACCAGCCCTGACGCACAACCTTCAACGAAGGCACGCCCCATTCATGTATGCCTCTACACAGAAGACGCTGTAGCTGAGAATCGAACGGGACAACGTCTTGCTATGAGGCGACAACGCTACCGCAGCACAACCACCGCAGGCATCAGGATACAAAATTAATAAAGCTAAATCAAAGGCAATAGCTGTAAATTATGTACCCACACACGGACTGGTCCAACAATATCTATATTTATGGGGGCATGATAAAATGAAGTATTTAGGAGTATGGATTAGAAAGGACTCTGTTGTGGCAGCTAAGGATATGTGGGAAGAGACTAGACAGAACATAATACAAAAACTGAGAAAATGGAAGCTTTTTATATGGATATGGATACTAGGATACAAGCAATTAAAATGTTTTTAGTCCCTTTAGTCTTATACACACATCAGGCATATTTTTATCAACCAGAGGAGAAGCTGTAGATAACAATTAAAAAAAAAAAAAAGAGTTAAAGGATTTTATCCGGGAAGGGAAGACCACAAGGATCAAGTGGGATAAGCTGATTCTTCCAATAGAACAAGGCGGTCTAGTATTACCCAATTTGAGGGGGGATTTTAGAGCAACACAGTTAAGGATCTTATACATAGCACAAGCAGAAATCTAATTCAAGGTGGAAAGGAATAATGGCGATACAGGGGGAAAGCTCAGGAAATAAGGAGAGACTGGGATTTTGGATGCAGACTCTTAAGGAGAACAACAAAAATCATACAGAGTACTACATTCATAAAACTGCAGGGAGTATTCTAAGAACTAAACTAGCACGAGAATGGAGAAAAAAGATTCTGCCGATAGAGATGACTGTGGTTAGGGATACAGATAAATAGGCAAGAGGGGGGTGGAATTTATTGGAGAAAACTAGCAAAGGAAACAAGTTATTAAGAGCAAATAACTAGAAAGAGAAAAGTAATAGTATGGGAAGAAGCCAAGAATTTATTTGGACTGCAGGTTAGAGACTGCCTTCCCTATCAAGGATTGATACTAGAGTAAAGGCAAAGAGAAATAAATAAGGGGCTCTTAAATGAAAGACCAGCACTGGTAAAGTTTTTAATAGAATCTAGAACAGTAGCTGCCATTAGAAAAAGGAATAATTAGTACAGCTTATAAAATATTGCACGATAACTATAAGAATCAACCACAGGAACTTGGTATTGGGAAGAGAGAATGGATAAGCAATTCACAAAGAGACAATGAGGGGATATATGTGTATCTCCCAAATATGCAACAAAGTCCAGAAAATTCAGGATCTTTGCCTGGAAGTGTTTCCATAGTTTTTTTTAATACCCCAAGTAGACTCCAAAGAATTTTTCCTCAGGTGGATAGCAAATGTTGGAGGCATGATGGGCAGGAAAGAGGTGGCTGGGAACATAGTTTTTGGCAGTGTAGTGAGCTGACAGACTTCAGGGATTCCCTGCGGACTGCTCCATCAGAGATACTTGGTGAGCTGACTGGACTGACTGGGGAGATGACATTTTTGAGCTATGATACAGAATCAGAATTGCCTAGACATAGTAAACCCTTACCAAGTCTAATTATGGTGGGCGCCAAAAAAAGCGCTTACTAGAAAATGGAAATCAAAGTCTAGACCAACTTTATTAAAAGTGGTGAATATAGTAACAGAGATAAAATAACTGGAAATGAGATCTTTAGAAAAGGGAAGGAGCAAACTATACAAAAAAAATGGAAACTGTGGGAACAATATATGCAGAGAATCAACAAGCTTTAAGAGGCAGGATTTGAATGAGCCATATGATGCTTAACTGAGAATGACTGGATAGATTATAAGTGATGCATAATGTTTGCAACTGCAGTTGTTTCAATGGTGTCCGTGATGTATAATGTTTGCAACAAAAGTGGTGTCAATGTTTTTCTTGTTTTTTATTTATATAAATGTAACATTGCCTATGTAATATGTGATAATTTAATAAAGATGTTTATTGGAAAAAATGGTGACTTATAATTAATCTTCAGGAAAGCCTCCGGGAAGTTGGCACTGCTGTGGAAGTTTGGAAGTTAGGAAGGAAGGAAGTGATAAAGATCTGGAAGATTTTGTTTAGCAATATTTTAAAAAGAGGGGAAGCACCAACATCTTGGAAGAAAGCTGTGAAGGTTGTATTGCCTAAACTGAAACACCCATCAGAGTCAGCTTCATATAGACCCACTTCAATTTTAAACCATGATTATAAAGTGTTTATGTCTACACTAGCTAAAACTGACAGTAATAGATCAATGTGGTTGTGGACGTGAGGCAAACATTTGACATTAAGAGAACAGTGATGATCCAGAGGGAAGCAGAATGTAAGAAAATACCACTGTTGTTGGTTGGTCTTGATGCAGAGAAAGCACTCCACAGAGTAAGTTTTTTTTTATGAGTAGGACGATGGAAGCGTTTGCATTCCCTTATATGTATTAAGGTTAATTAGAAGGATAAGTGATGGATTGGAGGCAAGAATTAAATAGGAGCTTCCTCTCTAAGTTGTGTTCAAATAGAGAAGCCAGGCAGGAGTGACCTCTTTCCCTTTTGTCATTTGATTTATACTTAGAGTCATTGGCAAAGAAAATAAGGGACTTAGAAACTAAAAGATATATCTGATATGGTAATCAAGAAAAGTTGGCTTTATTTGCAGATGGTATTATTTTGCACCTGATAAATCCAGAAAAGGACATCTCAATGTTGTGGCAATTGTGGAGACAGTTTTGGGTCTTTTTGAGATATAAAATTAACGAAGATAAAACAAAGACTACAGCTGTTAATTATGTACCTACACAGGAATTGATTCAGCAATGCCCATATTTATGGGGGCATAAGATGAAGTTTTGACAACCCACTGCTGGCAACCAGTAATTAAGGAGCCTCAATCCTCACCACTGGCAACAGTGGGGGACGTTCACTGAGAGGATAACAGGTACAGACACAGTATTTCCAGATGGAGCTCTCTACATAACAGAGCAATTACCCTTAAGAGCACACAGAGACCACAGTCAGTCCTGGGCTGGTTTCTCCCTCTTTCTCCATATCCCCAGTAAGACTCCCCACACTGACATAGCTATAAAGTTGAGATCACAGCTGAGTGACCAAGCCAAGACCTCCAGCACCTTATCTGTCCAACCAGTGCTTTGTGTCCCTGCCAAAGTATCTGACACGCACACACCTGAGAAAGGATGGCACAGGTTTACTAGCTATGGCCCCTTCTGCCCAGACTATAAGGTAGTTACCACCAACAGTAGTCACTCCTTATCAGCTACTTTAGGCCCCTTAACAAAGGTCCAATCTTACTGTGCAATATCAGTACAAATGATAGTTTGACCAAGTGCAAGGCTATTAGGAGTGGCCCACACAGTGTCACCAAATAAATATGCAAGTACTCTCAAAACTTAAATATCTTTACACAGATCAGCCACAAAGAAAGGTTTAAATATATATAATAATTAATAAAACAAGACAATAAAAAATATATATTCAAAGTGACATCAGAGTTCAAAATCACAGGAAATATTTAAAATAACATTGCAGTACAGGGGCACACAAATAAAGAAAAATGAAAATTTCTGACTGAATCTAAGAGAGTTACTATACCCTAGCAACTAACTTGGAGCAAGGCCAATGATGTGATGAATGGTTCTTGTTGTCAAGTCCAATACAGAATGCAGAATGCTCAATGCTCTGTCTGACCAAGACACTTATCAAAATTGTATCTAAAATATTACTGCTGGGATACCTTGCAGAATTACATCATTTCTGGTCATCTGGCTTCTAGTTCCCAAGTGTACATCAATATGTATGTATATAATTAAGAAGCTTTCTAGGGGCTTGCACAAGTGTATAAATACAGAGCATGTGAGAGCCTGAATGCTATTTAGTAGTAAGCCATTGAGATGTAAGCATGCATGTCTGTGTAGAGGAATGGATCATCCCTACTGCATGTATACTCGCAAAAAAGGTCAGAAACGTAATTCAGGTATCAAAGCTTACTTAAATGATTTTTCGCAAAATATAAAACAAAGAACTCTGAATACTGCAAACGAATTTCTAAGTAAATGAAATGTCCAAAACTGCGACATATTGAAATAATATCTGAATAACTACAGAAACTGTTTGAAATAAAGTCTGAATCGCATAAAATGAGTAAAATAAGAAAAACAACCACATTTTTTTCGCACTAATTAAAGCTATTCAAAATATTCGAAGTGTATGAAGTTTTCGCAAGTTTGTGTAGTATTACAGTACGGTTATTTCACAAAATACAGCCATTTCAAAGCATATTTCGCAAAGTACAGTATTTCAAAGAATTTATTATGCATCTGAATGTTCTTACAAGTACTGGCTGTGTGTGTATGTTCATATATAATTACAAGGGACATTTTTTTCAGTCTGTTTGGGCATACTCTGTAGGCATGGCAGAAGGACGTTTTAGACCACCTCCGCTTGTATTTGATAACAATATTGCAGAGAATTGGAGAGTGTTTGAGCAAGAATACGATGTTTTCTTACAAACTACATTTTCTGACAAAGATGTATGCTCAAAGGCATTTATGCTGCTTAATTTAGCTGGTTCAGAAGCCACAGAAAGACAGCACTCATTTATGTATGCAACTGCTATGTTTGTGTGTGTGTGTGTGGGGGGGTGTCATACAGTGGTACCGGCCGAGTCAAGGGAAGACCCCGAGTGCTTAAAATGTAAATTTCGAGAAATGTGTAAACCTCAAATGAATATTACAATGGAAAGGCACTTATTTTACACAAGAGATCCAAATCCTGGGGAAACTTTTGCAGCATATATAACTGACTTGAGAAACAAAGCTAAAACGTGTAGATTTGGTGATTTAAGGGATGAGTTGATAAAAGAAAGACTTGTACGTGGTATTAAAGATGATACTGTGAGAAAGATTTTGCTTCATAACCATGACTTAACTTTCGATAAGGCCACTGAGATTTGTCAGATATATATGAGCTCACAGAAAACCATACAAATATGCTTACAAATGAGAAATGCATGCTTCCAGTATCTTCTAAAGCTAATTTTGATAGTATGCAGCATGTGGTTAAAAGAAACAGGCCCAAGCACTTGGCAGAAACTGCGAACCCTGTAACATTCCCTGATAAACCCCATAGCTTTCTAGCAAATTCAAGAGTGTGCATAGTCTCAGTGAAGCACAAGAGTGAGTCAGCAAACTCAAAGAATGTGCCTCTAACCAGTTTTATATCCAACTGTCGTAACTGGGGTGCAAATCATGAACCCAAAAGAGAAAAGTGCTTAGCTTTAGATCAGCAATGCTACAAATGCAATAAGCGGAATCATTTCAAAAGGTTTTGTCAATCAAATAAAAGACATTCTTTTATTAAAAGAGAACATTCAAAGAGACATGTTGATCAGTTAGAAAGCTGTGACCCTACTTTTTATGTTGATGGTGTGCCTCTGTGCTTAATGAAACAGCCAATGCAGCAGATTTATGGGCAAAGAATGAAGTATTTTGTACTGTTCAGATAAACGGGAGATCCATAGAGCTCAAAGTTGACAACACAGGTTCAAAGTACAATGTTATGTTAGTAGAAACACTTTATAGAGTACAGGCTGGTGAGAAGCCTGATATGGCAAAGTGCGCTTAGCTTGTTGCTTATAGTGGTGAAGAAATTCAAACTGAAGGTTCAGTAGTGCTTTCACATTACTCTGGTAGGAACAGCTATGACTTGCAATTTTATGTGGTCAAAAGGCATGTACAGAGCATACCAAATCCTATGCACGAGGGATTGCACGGTCCAAACCAAGTAGAAAGCACCAAATAGACCAGCAAGGCAGCACAGAGTTCAATAAATTTATTGAGTACTTGTATGAATAACAGACTAGTTTCGGCAAACAGCCTTCTTCAGTGTAATACAATGTAGTCAAGTTCCATTTTAATCATCATTTAAATACTTAGCAAGAGCCAATCAAAATTTTAGCTCATGAATATTCATAAGTTTGAAACATATTTTAAATTTGTCATGCAAAAATGCAGTGGGTACTATATATACTGACAAAGTCAGTCCTAAAAGTGAGGATAGACACCCCAAAGAAATGCAAGCATAGAATTGGACAAGTTATTAGTATATTATGGCATATCCATCCAGCCATATACTCATACTCATGTTTATATCAAACTGTATTTAAGTAGCCATTGGCACTAGCTACTAGACAAATGTTCATCAAAAGCACCAAGGTATAGTACAGCAAATACTTGAATTAAGTATGCTCAGACATGCTATATCAGAAAAATGGGGAAATATAGGGCATATATATAAGAAGTTGCAGTAAGTATACATGTGTGAATGTACGTGGGTGTGCAATGGAACAAAATAAAATAAATGATCAGCATCATCCATAATGTGAGGCTTAAATCAAGGATTGAAACCCAAAACATACAGTATTAGCCTCCAAGACCAATAATATGATACTAAATGCAACTAATTAATAGTAACATGACATATGTACTGATAAAATCAGTCCTGAACAGTGAGGATAAACACCCCAAAGAAATACCTGCATAAAATTGAACAAATTATTAGTATGTTATGGCATATCCATCCAGCCATATACTCATACTCATATTTGTGTCAATCTGTATTTAGGTAGCCATTAACACTAGCTACTGAACAGTTATTCATCAAAAGCACCAAGGTATTATACATCAAGTACTTAGATTGAGAAGGCTCAGACATGCTATATCAGAAAAGTGAGGAAATATAAGGCATATGTATAAGGGGTTGAAGTGGATATACGCATATAAATGTATGTGGGTATGCAATTATACAAAATAAGTAATCAGCATAATCCATACTGTGAAGCTTAAATCAAAAATTAAAACCCAAAACATACAGTCTTGACCTCCAAGACTACTGATATGATAATAAGTGCAACTAGTTAAGGTAATAAATAAAGATATGTTAAGCTTGCATATATGAATGCTAGTCAGAGGACCACATATTGGGTACCTATTAATCCTACAACCACGGGGGTTCAGATTGGTCATTGATTTCACATGGACATTGTCCATATCATATGTATTATTGAGGTAGGGCCCATGATCAATACCAAACCAAAATGTTTGTATGTTCATTAACCATATATAAAGGGCGACCTGAAAACATGAGACAAATATAATCCACTAATTGGTATCAGATTTATCAACATTATTGTTAAAGAGTAACCATGTTCTCCTATAAATGGTCATTCAGTCCAGGATGGAATAGACCCCCCAATGTAGTAATCCAATATTTCTCTTTTTGATCCAGTAACCCATGCCAACCCTGTTTGTTGGTTCTGTCTCCAGAAATGCGATCAATAACCATAAAGGTGAACCTGGCCTGAGGATGTTTCAGTGTATGTTGGTATAAGGCGCTAGTCTCCTTATGATTTTTCATATCACTGCGGTGTTCATTCATTCTAAATCTCAAAGCTCTAGAGGTTTGTCCAACATAAAATCCCCCACAATAACAAGAGGCCAGGTACACCACCCAATCGCTACTACAATTACCGAAAATCTTAATATCAAAAATTCTACTGGTATTACGGCTGGTAAACTCCTTCGATTTAAGCATATACTGGCAGGATCCACAATGGCCACAAGGGAATGAACCAATAAGTTCATCACCATGAAGTGTCAATTGTTTATGGGTCGTCCCCCCACTTGCCATATGTTTGAAATGTGAGAAGTAGGAGCCTAAGGTTTTACCACGTTTGTATGAAAAAAGACAACGGGGTCCCAAAATACTTCGTAGCTTGTCATTAGCCAGTAGAATATTCCAATGTTTGTTGATAATGTTTCTGATCATATTAATATTTCTACCATAAGTGGTGATGAATCTGACACATGTACTGCGAGATGATTGATTTTTGTTCTTATTCTGATAATGTAATAAGTCATCCCTTTCAAGACTATTGGCTCTACTCTGAGCAGATAGAATATCAAAACTATCATATCCCCTATGGATAAACCTCCGACTGAGATCCCTACTGGCCGATTGGTATTCCTCAATGTTGGAACTGAGCCGTTTAATACGTATAAATTGGGATATGGGAATACTCCTGATGGTGTGACGGGGATGTAAACTTGATGCGTGTAACAAGGTGTTATATTGCGGGTACTTGCGGAAAACCCTAGTAGACAAGGTATTGTCTGGGTTCCTATATACAGTGACATCCAAAAAATTAATGGTGTTTTTATCATATGTCACGGAAAATTCGAGTCCCCAGACATTGTCATTAAGATACTCAACAAATTCCCTTAGGTAACCCACATCAGCCCGCCACACCAACCAGCAGTCGTCCAGGTAACGTCTCCAAATGTCCATTTCCACCTGAAAGATGTTATGTGATATGTCATAAATCATATATTCTTCGACATAGGCCATAAAAAGGTCAGCATATATAGGAGCAAAGGATGCCCCCATAGCTGTTCCTTGTAGCTGCCAATAACATTGGCCTTGGAAATACAGAACATTCTTATTTAACACATGTTCAGACATACATATCAGAAGAGTGTTAAAACCCGGTGAATATAGATTGACCCTTTCCAACCAATATTGTATGGATTGGAGACCCGCCCAGTGGGGTATGCTTGTATATAATGATTTTACATCCAAAGTACATAAATACCATTCGGGTTCCAATTGAATCTCCCTGATTATTTGTAGAAACTGAGTGGTGTCCTGCAGCCTAGATCTTATATGTTCCAATACAGGTTTAAGATATTTAGTAAGGAAGGCCGATAATGGTTCGGTCAGAGAGCCTATTCCTGAGACTATTGGTCTGCCTGGTGGTTTTTCTAACGATTTATGAATTTTGGGTAAAAGATACAATATCTGTTTAGATGGTTCAGAAACCATAAGTGAATCCAAACATTTCTTGTTTATAATACCCTCCTCATAGGCCAGCCGCAAAAAAGAGTCAATCTCATCCTTAAATACTGGTGTAGGGTCTATGGACATGTACATATAGCACTTGGCATCTGACAGTTGGGTTAACCCTTCCTGGACATAATCCGCAGTATTCCAAACCACAACTGCACCTCCCTTATCAGCAGGGACAATAACTATATCTTTATTGTCACACAATGTATTCAAAGCTATCCTGTCTTCAGGGGTTAGGTTGCTGGCCAACATGATGTGTCCCATATTCTCAAAATGAATATCCCTCAAAATGGTGTCCATGAAAATGGAAACGTGTTTATTCATAGGAGGTTGGAATGAGGACTTACCAAAACGGAAGTCCTCAGATGGTTCTGATTTGTTATCCTCAAAGAACAATCTAAGATTTAATATCCTACAAAAAGCCTGTAAATCCTGTACTATGTGATATTCCTGGCTAAAAAATGAAGGAATATAATTCAAACCCTTATTCAGTAGTGCAACCTGTTCATCTGTCAATATGGTCTTAGATAAATTCAACACATTCTGAGTAGGCCCTGATGTATCTCCTATTTCAAGAAGTTGTCCAAAAGACCTTGAAGGGAGACCGGAGTGATTGGTCTTTCTGTGCTTTCTGCCCCCCCGGTGTCCCTTGCTCCCTCTAAAGGGGAAATTTTATTAGTTTTCTTCCTGTTAGGTGAAACCCTCTCCCCTGATCCCTCAAAATCAGTGAGGGAGGATTCGTCACCAGACGTGCTAAATGAACTGTCCCCCTTATTTTTAAGAATTGAACGGGGTCTCTTTTTGGTGCGACTGGGCCCTGTTCTAACCTGATTGGTATCCGCAAATCTAACCGATCTACTGAAATCAAACGGTTTACCCCGTTGATAATCAGAAAAGTCACGATGAAACTTCTTAATTTTACGTTCCTTTAGGGTTTTTTCATGCTCCATCAATTCTGAAGATAGTTTTTTAATATTATCCTGATATTTCAAAGAGGATTCAAACTTATGAACCTCGGAGCATATGTTTTTAATTTCAAGTATGTTAGAATCTACTGTCCTTTCATAATATTGTAACAAAATGTTCACAAATGTCATGGATCCAGTCTGAAGAGCCTCTTGCCAATCTTGGTTTAGTTTCTCATCTGGCTTCCCCACTAGAGGTTGTGTTCGTATTCGTAATCCTCTGGGAGCCATGTTTTGAGCTGAATATGCTTTAAATAACTTGAGATGCCAAATGTTTGATCTAAGAGTCTTAAATGCTTTGGTGATTGAATGAAAAAACATATCACAATCTACCAAAGAGGTCTGAGCCAAATTAGCTGGATCATTGCTTGGCAATTTCTCAATACCAAATACTGCTATATCTTGCCGATCAGCACATAATCCAGATAGAATAGTATTTAGATCCATGTTGGGAACAATGTTAGAGTATACTACTAGTGATGACTGATGGAGCACAAAAATAACCAAGGAGTATAGTATTTAGACAAAATATGTAACACAATAGTTGAAAAACCCAGTAGCATCAAACAGAGAGGGAAAATAAGCACCAATCCTTAATAAAGAGTCACAGGGGTGGCAGAAAGCACAAGTAACACAGTAAGACCAGGACCAATAAATCCCTATGTCAGGTAGGACACCAAAAATGGCTTAAGGGTGAATTATAGTATTGCTATATCACTTTTAACTTATATATTAAGTGAAGCAACCCAACATTGAAATAGTTCAATCCTAAATGATCCAAAGGTTGAGTCACAAATTCAATAAATCAGTGCAATACACCCCAATGGGCGTAACTATCCACTATAAATAACAGCTGTAGATAGAAAATGACTTACAATGCCACAACAAACCACTGTGAGTATTGCAGGACTGAGAAAAAGATCAAAACACAATAGGCACTGAGAACACCCTATATTCAAAACCCAAAGAAAGGTTTGATAAAGGTGTATGACTCAAGTGATCAGTGATACAACAAACAAATATGAGCCTAACAAAATTCAGTTTAAATAGTCTAATTATAAAGATTTTCTTTAATAATACTATGCCCCTCTCTCAGCCGGATGACTACTCTAGTCACTATATACTTTATTATGTTCTATGTTAATATCTATATAAAGTGTTCATCCAATTAACACATACAGCAGTAATAAGTAGGTAAAAATGCAAATTTTAATTAAGGCTGGGGGACCGAGCAGTGGCTCGTTTCTGAATAGATAAATGGCAATAACTAACAAATGAAAAAACCGTGAGTTCTAATATAAATTAGTACAGCAGTATAGATAGTATTTGCATTTGTATATTAAACTCTTCAAAGGCACTATAAATCCAAACACTCAGAATTTAACTACATATAATGAATCAAAACCATTTTTATCCCTCTAATACTTGTATGCCGAAACTAGTCTGTTATTCATACAAGTACTCAATAAATTTATTGAACTCTGTGCTGCCTTGCTGGTCTATTTGGTGCTTCCAAAAGGCATGTACAGTCATTATTAGGCCTCAGAGACAGTTTGAAAATGGGACTACTTTCATTTAATAAGGAAATCCACCATGTAAGCTTAAAAGACCACTGTTCTAAATTTTGCCCAGACTATTTTTTCTACCTATGCTGATCTTTTCGAAGACAAACTAGGCAAACTACCAGTTAGGTACTCCATGAAGTTAGACCCTGAAATCAGTCCAGTCGTCAGGCCAGCCCGGAAAGTTCCAGTAGCTATGCAGAACACAGAGTCAAGGCCGTGCTAGGCAAAATGGTGCAGCAAGGTGTGATCTGTCCAGTAGAAGAACCTAATGAATGGGTATCTTCCATGGTCGTTGCTCATAAGAAAAGCTCATATGTTATCAGAATATGTACTGATCCCAGAGATTTGAATAAAGCACTGAAAAGACCTCATCATCTAATGCGTAGAAGTCACTGTTCTTATGCAAAATGCCACTGTTTTTTCCATCTAAGATGCAAAGAGTTAATTTTGGCAATTTTTGCATCATTGAAAATATTCATTGTTAACCACCTTCGGTACTCCTTTTAGTAAGTACAAATTTTTGAGAATGCCATTTGGGATAAATTCTGCCACTGAAGTCTTCCGGCGAGAAATGGAGCAAATTTTTTCTGGTTATCGGTGTGCTATTATAGTAGATGAAATTCTAGTAGGAGGTAATGCTGAAGCTGAGCATGACAGAAACCTCTAGAAAGTTCTGGAAAGATCACGTGAATTCTTAAGTTGAATCCTCAGAAGTGCAAATTCAGCCTACTAGATGTTACTTATGTTGGTCATTTACTTACTAGTTCAGGCTTACGACCAGATCCTTCTAAGCAAACTGCAATTCTTGAGATGCCAGCTCCAGACAATGTTCAAGCCCTACAATGCTTTTAACGGCATGGTTAACTACCTAGACAAGTTCATTCCAGACTTGAGGCAACTTTCAGCACCACTTAGAGAGCTGACACGCAAAGATGTATCCTGATCATGGTCAGAAGAGTAGACGGCATGTGACATCTTGTAACAGAGAAAGTACAGTTGTGTACACTTACCATAAATGTAGATGTTCCGAGTGTCTTCACTGTTGCAGTCACCACATTTGGGTTATCCCTGCTGGGGTAGCCCTCGGCCGGCCTGAATAAAAGCGACTTAGTATTTCTGCGTCGGTTGCTGTCACTTGAAGACTGACATCAGGTCGGCAGGGGTATAAAGGAAGGCAGCCGATGCCATTACATCAGTTTTTCTTGCCCTAACCAGTCAGGAACCCCCAAAGTAGGAGGCCAGGCTCTGGTGGCAGGACCTCACCAGTGGAAAAAAATACCAATATGTCCCTTCTAAGGAAAGGAGAACACCAAGGAAGAAAGGTAACAAAAAGAAAAAGGGGGAAGGAGGGAGGTAAACCAGGACTGCAACAGTGAAGACATTCGAACATCTACATTTATGGTAAGTGTGCACAACTGTACTATGTTTTCCATGTTTCACTGTTGCAGTCATCACATTTGGGTAGATTCCCAAAGCTGAGGAAATGGGTGGAGGCAGTCAAGCAAGCTAGGGGCTGGCTAGCATACCCTGCAAGACTGCAGAGGCAAAACCTGCCTTGGATTTAGAAAACAGAGGCAGGTGGTAATGTTTGGTAAAGGTGTGAACAGATGTCCAGGTGGGGACTCCTCTGAGGAATGCTGCAGAGGTGGAGGCTGCTCTGGTGGAGTGGGTCCTGACCCCTTGGGAGAGACTTGCCATAGGTTCATAGGTAGTTACTAGGCTATTGGCCCTAGGGCCTATATAAGCCTAGCCAAAAAGGTACCTTGGCTTTCGCCACCCAAGAAAATTATTTTCCTGTGCCCCTATCGAGCAGAGTCACAGAAGTGATCCCCGGAGTGAATTTCCTATTTCCCATCCAATCATCAAGATTTTTCTTGAAGAGTGCTAATGAGGAGCTCTGTTTGACATAGACAGGTAGTCTGTTCCAGAGTATGAGAAGTCTCTAGGACAGGAATCCCTCCAGCATGTTCTGTTTATTGTGATGGCAAGATTTAGGTCCCTACAGCATGTAACTCGGAGGGATTGGGATTTCTGGGCGATATGCGACGGAGTAAAGCTGGAGTTTTTTGAGACGGTCTGCATAGGGCATCTGTTTGAGGCCAGTAATCCTCTTTGTGAGGTATTTCTGTGGCCTTTCCAGTTGTTGTAAATGTCTTGTGAGGTACATACCAAAAGGGGCGCTGTATTCTATAATGGGTCTAATGAGTGATGAGTAGAGGGGAACAATGACCTCTTTTTCTGGATAAGAAACCTTTTGTGATGAGGTGTGCGACGTAGAAGGATTTCCTGACCACTGTGGCAATGTGATTATCAAAGTAGAGACTACTGTCCACCTGTGCCCCAAGGTCTCTTATCACACTTTCGGTGTTAAGTAGACTACCACCTATGTGGTAGTTCATGGGTACAGAGTTTTTTCCAAAGGGGATGACAATGCACTTTTTGGCACTGAGCTTCAGGCCATGGCTTTGACACCAGGCATCTGTCTCAGTGAGGCCCTTTTGTAGGATGTCCACATCGTTAGGAGTTTCAATTATGGCTCCCAGTTTGCAGTCATCTGCAAACTTCGTTAGCCAAAGACCTTCTGTGTTAGCCTGTACTTCAGAGAAGTAGATACCAAACAGGAGAGGACCCAGGAATGAACTCTGTGATACTCCACTTGTCTGAAGTTGGATTTGGAGTCTGCTACTTTCACAGTGTGGGTTCTGTCCCAGAGCCAGTTGGCAACCCATCTTGTGGCATAGGGATTTATACCTAGTTTAGTGAGTTAATATATAATTCCAGAGTGGGGGATGGTATCGAAAGCCTTGGCGAGATCTAGATAGGCTGTCAGGTTTAGGAGACATGATCTGCCTTTTACAAACCTGAACTGAGTAGGATCCAGAGTCTGGAGATTACCAATGTCTTAGTTTATGAGTTCCACGATGATACGTTCCATGGCCTTGCAGACCAGGCTCTTCAGGCTAATGGGGCGGTAGTACCCAGGGTCCATCATGGCTCCCCCTTTGTGGAGTGGGATAACCGTTGCGGTGCACCATTCAGTGGGCACAAAGCCTGAGGTGAGGCTATGACTGAACATGGTACTTAGGTGGGGTGCCAGTTCGTTCTGTAATTCATGTAGAATGCAGCCTGGAATATTGTCAGGTCACACGGATGCTGTGTTCTTGGCTTTGGAGAGTGTGTTTTTTACCTGTGCAGCCATGATTACAGGAACTTTGCATTCTTCTGCTATAGAGATGGGCCCTCTAGGGGGTGAGAGGGGGGTAAAGTTAGCACTGAACCTATCTGCCAGGATGTTGGCAACATCAGTTGGTTCTGTATATTTAGTGCCATTGTGCTGTAACTCGGAGCAGATCTGAGTGTTGCCATTCTGATTCTTGACATAGCTATAGAATGCTTTGTGGATGTCTTTAGAGTCAGTGGCAGTTTTGTTTTCGTAATTAGCTTTGGAGGATTTTATGAGGGATCTCAGCTTCTTACTGAGGCTGACCAGGGAGCTCCTCCAGTCATGGGATTTTACTCTTTTTTGCAACAGTTTCTTTCTTCTGTTGTAGAGTTTGTTTATGGCAGAAGACCACCAGGATTGGCTTCCTTTTTTTTGAGGATAGCATCTCGGTTCTGTTAAGGATAGCACGACCCATGCACTCGTGTAGGTGCTTATAAAGTTAATTTGTGTAGGATTCAGCAGTTGTACCTCTATCGTCCATCTGCATGGGTGTCATGAAGTTTGCCACTTCTGTCTTAAGAAGTATGAAGTTGGCTTTGGAGAAGTTTTTTACAGTGGTTTCTTAAATGGGGGGTGGGGGCCGGACGTGAATATCTAGGGTGATTAGCTTGTGGTCAGATCTGACCGAGGAATTGACTTCTGGTGTGGAACACCGATCGCCCATGTTGGTAATGACCAGGTCTAGGATATTGCTGCCCCTGGTGGAGGTGTGAATAAGTTGATCCAAAGCGTTGGAATTTATGAATTCCAGAAAACGTTGAGCAAAAGAGGTGGTACACGAGTAGTTTTCCCAGTTAATGGTGGTGTAGTTGAAATCGCCCATTATTAGGGTGTTCGGTTGTACCCTAATATTTTCCATTGTATCAAGAAATGAGGAGTGGGAATCCTGGGGCATGGTGGGGGGTCTGTAGCAAGCTACAATTTGGATTGCAGTCTTGCCCAGACTTAGTTGCACTTGGATAATCTCAGATGCATTATGTTGTGCAACTAGCCTGGAGGTGTGGATATCCTTAATTAATATTGACACGCCTCTGCCTTTAGTGCTTCGGTCTGGGTTAGGTGGCCGAAAGGTGTGGTATGAATTATAGCCTGGTAATGCAAGTGTGCTCTCTGGAGCTTTGAACCAGGTCTCTGTCACTGCACAGATGTTGATGTTCTCCATTTTAAGGAGTGCCTCTAGTGAGTGCATTTTGAGGTTTAGACTTCTATAGCATGGAGGAGCATTATCCTCAGATTTTGCTTACTTGTACCTGTTACGGTGGTGAATTTATCATTTGAACCTTGCCTAAAAAACGCACTACAGAGATGGCAAGAGCCTTAGCCAGTATCCGGAATCCTAAGGGTAACAGGTGCAGGCCATCTCTGGCAAAGCATCGTGGTTTGTCGATCATGTCATCCCAGGCAGACAAATACTGGGTCCCCTTAGAATGACACCAGATGCTTAGCCAACTGTTGAAGTCAATCATTTTGTCCTTGTACTGTGGTATCATTCTGGGTGATGGCAGGATGCTACTGAGGGCGAGGGTCATACCTGCCTGGGCTACAAGATCAGAGAGCTCCTCCATGTCTCTTTTCATTTAGTCCAGGGAGGTACGTCTCAGGTCATTCACACCAACATGGACAATGACAGAGTCATTTTTGTACTTGTTGTGGAGTGACCTGAGTGCATGTGTTATGTGGCAGATCCTGGCACCCAACAGGCAGCTAACAATAACTTTCTCCTTGTTTAGCCTGGTGAGTGGAACATCAGTGTGCCTGACTATAGAGTCACCTATGACTAGAGTGTGTTTGGTACGTTGTTATGCCTTATGGGCTGTGGTTGAGTGGCACACTGAGATTGTGGGATATGTGTTATTTGGGTTGTGTTGGGGGTGGAGTTTGCTTGCGTTTCTATTTTGGAGGTCCCTGTTGCTTGGGCAGGTTTTTATTGAGAGCCTCCGTGAATGTTGGTGTGTGGTTTGTGTTTCTATGTGTGTGTTTTGGTGGTGTAGATTTTGAGGGAATATGTGATGAGTGTGGTGTGGTGCAAGTGTTTACCTTCTCCTCTTGACTGTCTATTCCAGTCTTGGGTGAAGAGAGCTTTGCTTCCAGTTTGGCTATATAAGTGCATCTCTCACAGGTTGTAGTGTTAGGTGGTAGGAGGAGAGGGTTGTCTGTGTACATGAGGCAATTGCTGCATTGCCCCAAGATGCCCAGATTCATCAGGTAGACAGGAGAAAACACATTGAGCTGACCCTTAGACATGCCTGGATAGGTGCTTATTTATTAAGTACTAAAAACTGCTTTCCTCTAGACAAGTGAGGAAAGTTGAGTGCTGTAGTAATTTGTAGCCTATTTAGTGTTTACGAGTTCTGAACAAGTGCTGAGCTCACAGAAACAGATCTGAGTGCTGAAACTGAAAAACTGGCTAGTTCTAAGAAACAAAATTAAGCTAGAAGGCTTCTCTCCAACACAGAAAGGTTAGGGGGCTCAGAAGCTTACAAATAGTCCTGGATACAGCAAATATGTATATGGACTAGAGTACTTACAGGAAAGTCAGGAAACAAACTTAGAATATTTTTTCTCACCCAAATACTCTCTTTGTACACAGTAGGAGTGCCTGAAATCAGAATATGACCTCACTGCACTCAGCTGAGTGAGCAAATGAGATGGGCCCAGAAGGAGTATCCAAATACAAGTTTACAAGAGGGGCGTGCAATTTCAAAGCCATCAAGATTAACACCAAAACAAGAACAGGGAGGGGGGATAGGAACTAACTGTAGAGACAGAGCCACAATTTTCAGTTCAATTAATATTCAGTAAGAAACAAGAACACATAAAATGCAGTACTATATGAAAAAAGTGCAGATAAAAGTGTACTTAATTTCACTTATACATCCAGTTGATTGCAGGTAGATCTTAGCCAGCCAAAGCTCATTTAGCAGAAAAAAAAAACAAAATGTACTTTTATAAGGCAGAACAGCCCCTCAGCTGAAGCAGAGAATATTATAGTGAAACTACCCCCCCCCCCCCACTGCTATCAATGGCTACACTTCTAACAAGATCTCTGTAGAGACAGAGAGCCACAATTTTCAGTTCAATTAATATTCATTAAGAAACAAAAACACATAAAATGCAGTACTATATGAAAAAAGTGCAGATAAAAGTGTACTTAAATTCACTTATACGTCCAGTTGATTGCAGGCAGATCTTAGCCGGCCAAAGCTCAAGTATTTAGCAAGCCATGCTGCTTGTAGCAGAAATGGATGCAGTGTGCTATCCATTTGGAAATGGTTTGCTTGGAGATGGCTTTGCCCTCTGCCCCTGAAGCAAAGCTAACCAGCAGTTGATCAGATTTTCTGAAGGGTGTAGTCCTGTCCAGATAGCTCTGTCTGCACACATCTAGAGAGTGCAGAATCCTTTCCCCCTTGTTTTGAGGGAACGTTATGGTAAGACATAAGTTCTTTATCTGATATTGTTAATCCTCGTTCATTCCTTATGCATGGGACAGAGTCCCCAGCTACCTCTATTCCTGGGAGGCTCTCATGGAAGGACATTCCTGAGCACCATAGAACCAAAAGATGCTCTTCCCCTGGAGGCCAAATCCAATTTGTAATGATTGATGACGGTATGAGGCGTAGCCCAAGTTGCAGCTGCACAAATGTCATGTAAAGAAGCTCTGGCATGGAAGGCAGCAAAAGTTGCCACCGAACTTGTCGAATGAGCCTTCATGGTAGTAGGCAATGGGATATTACGTTGTGTATAAATGAAGGTCACACAGTCTTTCAACCATCTAGCTAATGTGACCTTAGCAACAGCAGATCCTAATCTAGGTCCAGAATAGGCTAAAAATAATTGGTCAGATTTACGAGAGGGCCTAGTCCTGTTCAAGTAAAAGCGGATTTGCCTGTGAATATCTAGGGTATGCAGGCAATACTCTCCTCTATTTGAATGATTGGGAAAGAAAACTGGCAATTCAATGGCTTGATTAATGGACATTTCAGAGACCACTTTTGGCAGAAATGAAGGATTAGTTCTCAAAGACACTATCTCTATGAAAAATCAAGTATGGACTCTTGATGCATAAAGCTTGAAGCTCAGAGATACGTCTGGCAGAAGTAATGGTGACCAAAAACAAGGTTTTCCATGACAAATATTTGAGGTCGCAAGAAGAAGCTGGTTCGAAGGGTGGCATTGTCAGAGCTTGTAGAACTAACGACAAGTCCCATGGCTGAATAGGTTCTCTAAAAGGGCGCTTAAAATGCTTCACACCTTTTATGAAGGTCTTGCATAATTTGTGTGACATAAGAGAGGAGTCTTGGACACCCTCATGGAAATTAGATATTGCAGCCAAATGAACTCTAATGGTAGAGGCCGATAGACCCGATTAAAATAGGTCGGCCAGATACTCTAGTAATATTGACACCGGTGCTGAGAAGGGACCTACTTGTTTTTCTTTCAGCCAACAGGTAAATCTTTTCCACTTGCTTAGATAAGTAATTCTGGTGGAAGACTTATGAGATGCAATAAGAATGTCCCGTACTGGTAAAGAAAGATCATTCTGCCTGGCAATCAAGGGAATTGGAGAGGCCAAGCTGTGAGCTTCAGGCTGTCCAAGTTGGGATGAATCAGGTTCTGCAGATGTGAGATCAACTCCGCGGTTGGATGGAGAATCCATGGTTGATCTAGCAGGTGAGGCCAAAGGAAGCAGAACCAAATCTGAAGAGGCCAATAATGGTGCTATGAGGATCACCTTGCTCTTCAACTGAAGGGCTTTCTTCAGAAACTGGGGAATGAGGGAAAAAGGTGGGAATGCATAAAGAAGACCCAAGGGCCAATCGTGGACTACAGGGTCCCTCGGTGACTGTCCCGGAGGGGGAATCAGGGAGAAGTAGTTGCTGCATTTGTAGTTGGTCGGGAAGCAAAGAGGTCTCAGCAAGGACGGCCCCAGCGGTGGAAGATCTCCGCCGCTATCAAGGGATTCAGAGACCACTCGTGAAGTTGTAGAATGCACCTGCTGAGTCTGTCTGCTACCACTTGTGAGGTTGTAGAATGCACCTGCTGAGTCTGCTATCACGTTGGAACTCCCGGGAATGTGCGTTGCTAGAAGAAAATGGTTGGTAGCCATCGCCCATTGCCATATCCTCATGGCCTCTCGACAAAGGGGGTAAGATTTGGTTCCTCCTTGTTTGTTGATGTACCAGACCACCGCCATGTTGTCTGACTGAATCGCAATCATCCCAGATGGCAGCAGGGGATGGAATGCTTGCAAACCCAGAAGCACCACCCTCAGCTCTAGAACATTTATATGCAGTTGGGCCTCCAATTCGGACCAAGTGCCTTGGACTGTCTGTCCCTGACATAGCCCCCCCCACCCCATCAGGGAGGCGTCCATGGTCACTGTAGCCTTGGGTTGCTGGGGGGAGAAGGGGCGAGACCACTGTGATGGGTTGTGGGTCATCCACCAATTTAAATCCTGTTTGCACCTATGGGTTACTCAAATCTTGGCTGAAAGAGGATGCTGAAAAAGATACCATTGGGTGAGCAGTAGCCACTGTAGAAGCCTCATATGAAACCTGGCCAGGGGAACAATGGTGATGGAGGCTGCCATGGAACCCAACAGCTGTAGGACAGAGTGAGCTGTGGATTACTCCCTTGAAAGGATTGGGATCAGTTGTTGCTTTATCCTTAGAATTCTGTGCTCTGGAATGGATGCTCTGCAATTCTTTGTATCCAAGATGACCCCTATGAATTCTGTGGGGTGAGATTGGATTTTTGCCAGTTTATGGTTATGCCTAGCCTTTGTGCAGTGAGGAGATAGTATGCCAGGTCTTCCTCCAATAGATGTCTGGTGGGGGTGGAAATGAGCCAGTTGTCTAGGTATGGAAACACCTGGAATCCTTGTAGTTGCAAGTGAGCTGTGACAACTGCCATGCACTTTGTGAACACTCTGGGGGCTTTAGAGAGTCCGAAAGGCAGTACTCTGAACTGGTAGTGACTGGCTCCCACACGGAAGCACAGAAATCTCCTTGATGGCCTGTCCACTTTTATGTGGTAGTATGCATCTTGAAGATCTACTGAGCAAATCCAATCGTCTTTTTCCAAAAGCAGGTGGATAGACTGTATTGTGACCATCCTGAATTTCTGTACTCTCACAAACTTGTTCAATACACTGAGATCCAAAATTGGTCTCCAGTCCCCGGTTTTCTTTGGCACCAAAAATAGTCTTGAGTAGAATCCGGATCCTATCTGGTCTGGAGGGACTATTTGGATGACTCTTTTTCATAGCAGCTTTTCTGTCTCTAGTGCTGCTTCTTCCCTCTGACTGGGTGGAACGTCGGGAAGGTATTTTGAAGAAACAGGACAAAGATCGAAGAGGATATGATAACGTCTGGTTATAATCCTTTGTACCCAAGAATCGGTGGTGATGGTTAGCCAGGCAGAAGGGTACAAGGAGAAACGACCCCCCAACCACCTCCTGAGGAAAGGAGTTGGGACGCTCTTCAGGAGCGCTGATAGGATTGGCCAGGAAAAGAGTCCCTGGAACCCTGGTTATGTGGACCCCCTCTGCCCAGAAAGGGGCGTCTTCCCTGTGAGTTTCCCCCTCTACCTCTAGGGGAGAACTCGGCCTGCGTGTCAGAGAAAGGACCCTGGGACTTCTTGAACCATATCTTCTCACTCTTGGTTTCGGGAGAAAGCACGTTGAGGGGAAGAATAACGGACACCTACGGCAGAAAGGGGTCTTACCATCCTGTTGACATCTGGCCAGTGTGCTTTTAACTTTGGGTCCAAATAATGAAGAGGCTTCAATGGGAGTGTTAAGAAAGGAAGCCTTAAAGGGTTCCGCGAAATTGCACAAGCACATCCAAACTTGTCGTCTCAAGACCACAGCTGAACCCGCCGCTCTAGCTGCTCCTTCTGATGCATGAGATATCAGTCGCATGGAGGAGTTAGAAATCGACTCAATGGTGGCCAGCTGACAGGCCACTTTGTCATGGACCTCATCAGACACGGCACCAGCCAAGGTTTCAGAGAGCTCGGAAATCAAATCTCTTTGAAGCCTGGTAAAGTGTGCCATATAATTCAGGGACCTGATAGCAAAGGTCGCTGATGCAAAGGTGCGCTTCCCTATCTTGTGCAGTGCCCGGGACTCTTTGTTAGGTGGGTGGACAGTCTGGCTTTCTTCTTCCACCAGATCTTTTTCGGTTGTGGCCGCCACCACTAGAGCATCCACAGGAAGAACTTTAGACCAATGGGGATCTGTAGCAGGAGGGGACAAAATCTTATCTGGCCTCCGGGGAATAGCCTCAACGGTGTCAGGAGCCTTCTACGCATGCTGCATGACGAGCCGGACAAGTTCATCAGCAGGTGGAGTAACCCAGGAGGTAGAAGGCTGGGCACAAAAAGCCTGCAGGAACACAGACTCCTCAGAGGTCAGATTAGAGGGCTGTCAGTCACCTCTCTGTTTAAGGATTTCGAGGATAACACCAAAGGATACCTCAGAGGGTGACCGGGGGGATCCTTCCCACTCATTAAAGTCTGTGTCTTCAGTGAGGGACTCCTCTGTGTAGTCCGTGTGCTTCCTCTTACACAAACTTTTCCAGTGAACTTCCTCAGAGGGAGAAGCTGGGGAAGACAACGGAAAGGGGGTTTCCTGTGGGAATATGTCCTGAAGCCCTTTCGCCCGGTGTCCGCTAGGTGCGAATTGTGAACACAGTGGACCAGGGGAGGGCGGGGGAATAGACACAGTATCGCCAGCAGAAGCCAGAGCCTTCTCCATCAGTTGGAAGGCTGGTCCACCTGAAGAGGGGTGAGTGTCCAGGACAGGGGTCACCCCTCCCCTAAATGGGTCAGCCCGCCAACCTAGAGTCCCCGGATGGCTGTGAAACAACAAATTACGTGTGACAACTGTCATCCTGGGTCGTAGCAAAACTCTCCTGCTACGAAGGCAAGAGCGGTTCCTTAGTGAGATCCATAAAGGGAACCGTAGAGGGGGAAGACTGTGCTATATCAATGGACTTCAAAGGCAATGAAGGAGGAGAATAAGAAGGAGTCTTTGGCGATGGGTGATCACCTCCCAAGGAAGGATAGGTCCTGGGGGGTGGGATACCTCTGGCCAGAGGCACTTGTTCCACAAGACGCAAGACGTCGTGTTCGGAAAGGCTTCTAGTGGACCGCATGGAGACTGAAGGAGAAACAGGTCTGTCCACAGAAGAAACAAGCTTGGTGCCCACCTCAGCAGTCTGCACTGAGAACAATGGTGCCAAGAGAGACTGGACTATGGGTGCCTGCACCGAGGAAATCATCGGTGCCGATGTCATGGTCTGCAATGACAAAGGGATCGGTGCTGAAGTGGCTGCTGGTACCGAAGCTGGACCCGACAAAATTGGTGCCAATAACTGAGCCGTTGGTTCTGAGAAAGATGTCGGAGCCGACGTGGTCAAGGTCTGCGCCGACTGAACAGTCGGTGCCGGTGTAGTAGTCGCAATAGTCTGAACCAAGGAGCCCCTCGGTACCGATATAGTAAAGGCTACAGGAGAAGATGGAGCCAAGATCACTGGTGGCACCAAAGGCCTCGGTGCCGAAGGTCTAGGCACCGAAAGCACTGGGGCCAACTGAGTAAGCTCCGAAGTAGAAACTTTAGCCTTCTTAGGTCTTGGTTGGCGGGAGTCCCCAGCCGGGGACGAAGGCAAAGACTTGGCCTTAGTAGGATCATCGAAAATGTTCTTATCGGCTCTAGGAGGGGTTGAAGCCTCTGACCCAGAAATAGCCTCTGAAAAGGGAGATTTGTGAAGTTCCTACAGCAACAACTTATTTTTCCTTTCAATCAAAGTTCTATTGGAAACATTTTTACAAATATCACAGGGCGGGTCAACAGATAAGTGGGACACACCCAAGCAATAAACGCACAAAGAGTGTGCATCTCATGTAGGTAATTTGTGTCCACAATCAGGACACCTTTTAAATCCTGGACTACCTTTTTTATCTGCCATGATAGAAAAGGAGATAGAAGAAAAGGTACCAGCAATGGTATGAAAGAATACCCGAAGGTAATGAAAAAAAGGAAGGGATTACCAACGATGGTAAGGGAGAAAATACCTTGCGGTAAAAAGTGTAGAATAAAAAGAAGAAAACTCAAGAAAATATGGTCACTAAATGCGATAGGGTAAGCTATAACAAATTTGAAACTTTTCTGACAGAAAGGTTATATAACAGACTAGTCTGACAACAAATATCTATAACTTAGCTCAAGAGAAGCAGCTTGACACGACTGAATGGCAATGCGGCAAATGAAATCTGAGGTAACACAGAGAGGTGAATTATGGGTAAGAGTTTAGTTCGAGAGTTTGTAGCTGACGCAAGCTTAGAAGATGGCCGGCTCGGTTCTGAGGTCGGAACCGATACCTATAAATAAGGAATGAATGAGGATTAACAATATCAGATTAACTGTTCTATCACTCCTTGGGACAGCATGTGATGAAGAACTGGTGGAAACAAGAGTCTGATCTGGAGGATAAGGAATGACCCCAATTCGGACAGAAGGAATTTACTCCCAGTGCCATCAGGTACCTTGAGAAATGATCTTCAGAACCCATACATTCTGAAACTATTTGTTGCCAAAGAGAAAAAAAATAGACATTCAGACTTTCTGGAAGAAAAAAAGGGTCCAGATTGGGAGGGGGTCACAAGGTCTCTTGAACAGTCATTCAGACTTGTTAGACTGTTCTTGGTTTAGGGTTGTTTGAGGCTTCTTTTTGAAACCAACTTGCCATTTCTTCTTAAATGTCTGTTTACTCATTTTGTTGAGATTGTTTATTCTGCTTTTTGCCAAAACTGGATGAGGAGATAGAAAATACCAATGGACGTATTCACATTTTTCCCATGCTTTTCAATATTTTTTCCATCTTTATCAGAAAGAGCAGGATTGGAATTAACTATGTTTTGCAACAGTGCGATCAACTAAAGCTATAGCTGCTGGTTCAGGTTTGGGAATAATGTAAAAGAACTTAGTCTGAAATTTTATGCACCCTATCTGCCTTTTCAGATCCTGAAAACTTCAGGCAGTAATACACAGATCCTCCAAATCAGACAGAACAGGAGGAATGGGAGTAGGATCTGGAAATGCCTCATGTAACAACTCAGCAGTTTCTTTGGGACTGAAAGATCTAAATGTTCTCCCACTGAAAACACTGGCATATTCTATGAATAGTCTCAGGATAAGAGACCCCAACCCCAAACAGGGAGAATCAGAAACCGAGCTCTCATCTGAATCTGAATCAGAAATCCAAGGTGAAAAACCCTGTATCTGTCCTTTCATATTCCTGTTCAGATTCAGACTCCTGAAACTCTTCAGGAAAAGAGATATCCATCTTTCTTTTACCAGAATCTACTTAACAAGAAGCAGTAGCCTAATTAAACCCTGAACCAGACACAGTAAACTACTCCTAAGGGGATGTGAGGAGGAGGAGTAGATACATGTGCATTTTTCTGTTTCCTTTTGACAGGAAAAATGGGGCCAATCATGTTACTAATGGCAGCGGCACTTCCCCAGAGATGATGACAGCCTTCTGACACAACAGGGAAGCCTTCCCTGTTCGCTCTCCCTGGAGCAACAAGTGTGGATTTCCCTTTCACGCTGAGGGAACCCCAGCTGCCGCAGAGGACAGGGCTAACTTCCTGGTCCATAGTGGCTGTAGGTGCTACACCAGAGGGATCCAGGGTAAAGATGAGTGGTATGTGGTACAACAAATGGCCACAGTAGAGTCACCCACCTGCAGCTGAGGCAAACAGCTAGCCTGCTGTTGCGCAAAGGCTGTTTGCTTTACTTTTTCTTTTTATGACTGAAAGGACGACTGACCACGGGAGTGGTAGTTTGTTCCATTGTCAAGCTGAAAATTGTGCCTTTTGCCCTGGGAAGACAAGCAGCAAATAGCAAATTCTGAAAGTCACTTTTTTCACAGAAAAACATAGTAAAAAGCACTTTAAGAACACTTTACCAGACTAAAAAAGTGAAATAAACAATTTTCCAGAGGGAAAAAAATGGTTTTCAGCTACTGTGCACAACTTTTAAAATGACAGGAGAAAAGAGCAGTCACGTTTATAGGTTTGATACAGTCTTGTGGCAGCTCGTCAAAACACAATCCCCTAGCTTTACAATAACTTCCCCGAACAGTAAAGTGGTAATACAAATATTTTAAAAAAATGGAAGGTCCCCCCCCCAAAGGGAACTTATCTGCCCAGCAGAGGAACAGCACCAAGCCAATCATTGATCCTCGAAAGCCTTACCTGAGCATACAATTCAGTGGTGGTAAAACTCCGAAGGGCTTCATGCCCAAATTTTTCTTTTTAGTCGGCTCAACTTGTGCTGCCAGACAGTTTTGGCAAGTGGAAAGTGCCTTGAAGCTTTGGAAGCTGGCCAGCTGTTATATCCTTGGCAGGATATAACCCATATAGTTAAGGTTACTGCACTAGTGATAAATATGATGAACATCATTTTTGGGGGGGAGTGTAATGAAATGGCAGATTTAAAAATTCCCTACAGAAAACTATCAGATATGCTTTTGAGCTCAGGAAGTTTGTAGTAATTGCCCCTGGCCATTTTCATGACAAGGGAGAACCACTGTTATCTGGGCAGCCAAAAGGAAGTTAATATCTTAGGAGAGTCCGTTTGGATCTTTTAAAGAAAGTACAGTTGCACATACCCTACTTTCATGTAACATAAGATGTTCAAATTTCTTACTGCCTCGTTGGTATTTTGAGTTATCTACCAAGGTAATCCAGTAATAGCCAGCTTTCAAAAACTCAGAATCCCCCACTCTCTTCCTGTGATAGCTGATTCTCTGAGAGGGAAGCCTTCAGCTGTCACAGAAGTGAGCATTCAGGCTTTTTCATTTCCACAAGGGAGAAGAGGAAAATACTTGAAACCAAAATCATCTAGCAAGAGTAAATTCACAGCCAATCACAATTCTATATACAAAATCAACAAATCCAACAACCAAATCAAAGCGGTTGCAACCCTCCTCAACAATGCACAGTGAGGGGGGGGTCTATGTTTAACAGTCCAATAACATTTCCATTGAACAGATAAATATCAAACCCTAGCCAGCAGACATTCATTTAGCAAGCATTTTTTTCAGCAAACAGCAAAGTAACAAGATGGCCAACACTTCCCCGTCTTCCTTTTCCCACACTGTAGAGCTGTCTTCAGTTGGCATAGAGTTAGGGAGGTTGGCGGGGGGCAAACTCCACTTGGGTAGGTTTAAAATACTGCGTTTTGCAAGATGGGGAAGTGTTGGCTAACTAGTTACTTTCCCTGGTTAAAAGAAAAATGAACATCCGCTGAATGAACATTCGAAGGTTACGGTTTGATGTTTAGCCATTTGATGGAAATGTTATTCAGCAGTTAAACACAGACCCCAAAGGGGGATAGCAGGTAGATACTATTACTGAGTAACAGAGAAATTTGAAGTTCTACTGCTACAGGTAAGTAGGACTTGCACAACTGTGATGTTCATCATTCCTACTGCCTCAGTGGCATTTTGGGTAGTTTCCCAAAGCTTCCCCTACCTGGAAGGCGGAAGGATAAGGATCGAGGAGCCCCTGGAGAATAGCCTAGGTAAAGCCTGATCTGGACCTTGAAAAGGAATCCAGTTTGTAGTGCTTTGTGAAGGTATGAAAACAGAACCAGGTTGCTGACTCTAGAATGCTTCTAGAGATCCTCCCTTTCCAATATTCCACCGTAGAGGATAAGATCCTAATAAAGTCAGCATTAAACTTGCCTGGAAGAGATTTTATTTATTTGACATTTGTTTACCAGGAAAGTCTGACTGGAATAATACCCCATTTTAGAGGCAGTCCACATTGACATAACAGGTTATTGTTAAAGTTACAGTTAAATAAAGTTATCACAAAGCTTAACACAGAAAAATGACATATTAAGTAAGTAAAAATTTAGCTTTATTGCATACAGCGTGAATCTATACATACATACTGCAAATATTTGGCCAACTATAAAAAGAAGAAAATTAACACCATCAAAAGATGAATTATTCACAAATTACACTTCATAGAGAGAATATTAAACATGCAGAGTACATTCTTTGGAATACAGATGAGATAATATAGTCTAGGAAAAATATATAACTGTTCTTTGTCTAGCAAACAGATTTTACTAATTCATTCTCTTTGAACATTGTCAAAGTATGCTGGTGGTGGAAGGAGGGAGGCACTAATTCTGCCTGGGGTAATATAGGAGCAGAGCCAAGTTTTACTAAGGTAGTCTTTTAGTAGTAGTTTGAAGTTGGAGAGGTTAGAGGCAGATCTAATTTGCTGAGGGATAGAATTTCATATTTTAGCGGCAGGGAATAAGTGGAAACTTTGGCCATATGATTTCTGGGGTTTTGTATACTCTGAGAAGTTGTTGTTTATTAGAGCAATATAGTCTATTAAGTGACAGGAATGGAGAATACGAGTAAAAGCAGGGCAGTCATTGGCTTTGTTTTACCATGGTGGGAGTAACAGAAAACAATAGCAAAGGACAACCATCATGCAATAGTTTGCTTAAAGAAAGGGTGACCTTTCTTATCCCCCATATGAGAGACAAACAGCTATTCGGTAATCCTAAGGGACTTTTCTCTGTCAAAGTACTACCTCAGCTGCCACTGGGCAACCCAAGTATGTATAATCTTTTATCCTTTGTTTTTTGGATCAGAATACAGCCCTGGGAGATTGATGTCTTGTTACAAGATAAATTCAGAAAAAAACTTTGGGCATGAATGATGGATTAGTGCATAACAAAACCCTGTCCCAGTGAAAAATCAGATACAGTTGGTCCATCATTCAAGTCTGCAGCTCAGTGGCTCTCTTTGCAGATGTCACAGCAATGAGTAAAACAGTTTTCTAAGTAATGAACCATAAATTAGCCTTACAAGCAAGTTCAAAAGGAGATGAGGTCAATTTTCAAGAACAAAAAGTTTAGATTTCAGGGAGGAGGAATTTGCTTTCAAGAGGGTCTCACGTGCAACAATCCTTTCATAAACTGTTTCACCACAAAAGCAGACAAACTGACATGGCCACAAGATGCACTTTGACAGAAGCATATGACAAATCTTCTCCAAGGAGTTCACACAAATTTTTCAGAATCAGAAGGGTTGAAACCCTTTTGGGACCTCTGTTATTAGCTGGGAACCATACAGAAACCCTCTTCCACTTATAAATTTAAGAATTCTTAGTTGCAGGTTTTCATGCTTCTTTAAGTACCTGCAATGCATAGTCATGGAACAAGTGTCTAAAATGTATCAAAATAGAATCATCCAGGCTGCCATTTGCAATTGCTCTAAGCTGGTGTGTACCATTAGCTCCCTGATGTTGTGTGAGCAGATCAAGTCTGTGAGGAACATGTGTTAATTACCCCTCACCAATTCCATTAAAAAGAAGAACCAAGTTTGCCTGGGCCAAAAGGGGGTTACCAAAATGATCTTTGGTAATTCTTTTTGAATCTTTAGAAGTATCCTGGGTATCACTGGAACAGGTAGAAAAATGCATACAGGAACATTCCCAACCAAAGGAATGACAGAACATCTGCATTCCAATGCAAAGATGGCTTGAATAGAATGTTTTTCAGTTGTCCATTTTGAAAGGAGGAAAAGAAATCTACTTGAACTGTTCCCCACATCTGGATCAAGTACTGAAAGACCTCTAGATGGAAAATTCACTTGTGAAGGTCTGTCCAGGATCTGCTCGGTCTGTCTGCCATTGTGTTTTGTTATGATGGTATGTACGAGTACAATTAAATCCAGCATCATCTCATTAAATAACCCTCCTAAACTAACAATTATACGTGAGATTCCTGAATGACCTGTTTTTCCTATGGAAAGGTCCTATAGTCATGAGATTCCAAATTTTTTACAGTATTTGAATAGTACTACCCATTATATGGAATTCACCTACACATTTGATGGTTCCAGGATTAATTATTTGGAATCTACTATATCCCATTTTGAAGAGGGGATTTAAGTCTAACATCTACTGCAAAGAGACCTTTTGCAACTCTTATTTACATTTTTCCAGTAATCACCCCAAAGCACAGAAAAAGAGACTGGTAAAAGGTCAGGCCATCCATGTAGCTGGAATTAAATCACATTTTGAAGATGTTAAGAGTGAACTGGACAAGGTGGGAAATATGTTTTACCTAAGGGGGTACCCCAAGGGAATGGTGGATCAGATTCTCTAAGAAGTGTATAACAAGTGGGGAGATAAATATAGGCCTCTCTTAGGTGTAGGCCTAAATACAGATACTGCTGTAGTTATTAAAAATACCCAGAAGTTTGAGAAAGCTTGTGTATTACAATAAGACTACATCTCAGGTGATATTAAAAAAAATGATTAGAAAGAACTGGAACATTTGTAGGGTGAATTCAGAAATTCACGATGTGTTGGGCAATGAACCGTTTTTTATTAAAACGGGTGCCAATTTTAAACACCTTTTAGAGTCTAAAACCAAGACCAAGGAGGATGCGAGGAGGGGGACTAAACCTTGTGGGTGTTGTAACCAGTGTGTGTGTGTGTGTGTATGTGTGTGTGTGTGTGTGTATATATATATATATATATATATATATATATATATATATATATATATATATATATATATATATCAGCAAAACAAACCCAGCTGGAAGATACTGCCAAAACTCCACTTTTAGTAAATCAAAAGCCAACGAAACTCCAAAAAGAAGCACGATGTTAATAGTACAAAAATCTTTTCCTTTATTGACGTTAGCGCTTTCACAGGTGTCCCTGCTTCATCAGACGTTACAAACAAACAGTTATCTTGCATCATTATATAACAGATTTAAAACACATCACTTCCTAATCTAATGACATCATTTCCCTTGTAAATTAAAGAGCCATACACTCAAATGAAGCAGCAAAAGATCTTCCGTAAATGTTCTTATGTGGACCTGTCTAGATTCTTCAGGAATTCCAACGATGGTAAACTCTGGCAGATTAGGTGCCGGGCGGACTGTAATACTAGGAATCTTGTGTATGTAGCTACCTGCCAGAGATGTTTTATGTTTTATGTGGGTAAGACCAATCGTTCTCTGAGAGAACGCATTCGGGACCACTTGTATTGTTTCAACAGACAGGATAGTTGTAGTGCAATTTCCAGACATATGCTGCAGTTTAATCAACATACTTTTATGTTTCAAGTGTTACATGTCCAGAGAGAGAATCTAAGGGGGGGGGACCTAGTTAATCAAACTGAATTATCAGAGACGGAGTGGATTCTACGTCTTGCTGCTCACAGGGGGAGAGGTCTTAATGACTCCGTCCCTTTGAGACCATACTTGAAGAATAGATCCATTAAATGATAGATTCTATTTGATGTTTAGTGCTTGATATATGTATAGTATCGATTTAAGTATATATTTTAATTATTTTAAAGGGTCAATATATCTATTCAGGCTAGTATTGGCATGATGTTATATACAGGATTCAATATAAATATCATTTAGAATATGACAGTTAGGTATAGTGTGCCTCCTACAGTTTGAATAGTTAAACAGCAGACTGGCAATAGATTTATGTAGTATATTATGATAGTATTGTAGGGTCTTGCCTGGGAGCATTTTATCATTCTATAATGGTTTTAATGTGGGTACCATTTGGGATTGATTATGCGATATGATGCGCTACTGAGAGTCTCTAAATGGTAGGCTAATATTGGAATTCTTCTAGTATGAAATGATAGTACTACAAGGGCTATTTGGGAATGTTTTATTTTTATCTCGTTTTACAATGTGTTTTTAAGTGAATATCCACGTATATATGTTGTGTTTTTTGATAGGAATTTTGTTTTTTGATAGGAATTTTATTTTTGCTATTTTTTGACGATGCTTAGTTTGATATGTTTATTGTGCTCGTAAATGATTTACGGAAGATCTTTTGCTGCTTCATTTGAGTGTATGGCTCTTTAATTTACAAGGGAAATGATGTCATTAGATTAGGAAGTGATGTGTTTTAAATCTGTTATATAATGATGCAAGATAACTGTTTGTTTGTAACGTCTGATGAAGCAGGGACACCTGTGAAAGCGCTAACGTCAATAAAGGAAAAGATTTTTGTACTATTAACATCGTGCTTCTTTTTGGAGTTTCGTTGGCTTTTGAATGACTAAAAGTGGAGTTTTGGCAGTATCTTCCAGCTGGGTTTGTTTTGCTGATATCACATCTTGGGATCTGTTCGTGTTGTTTTTTCACATATATATATATATATATATATATATCAACAAACAGGTGATGAAAGATATCAGATTCCAAACTGGGAATTGTGGTATGAAAAGGGTGGTCTATTTGGCCAGTGTGGAAATTGTGATTGTTATTATGTGGGAAAGACAGAATGGCATTGAGAACTAGGATATACGAACATATTTATGAGATTAATAACAAAAGGGAGAGCAATGCCCTATATAAACATTCCCTGGTGTGTAAAGGGTTTAGCAAATTTGTTTTTGGCATTTTGGAAAATATTAAAGTTGACCAGAGAGGGGGTAATTGGAAGAATATCCTGATGAAGGAAATGCAGTGGCAATTGAGGTTGGCCGCTATGTTTCCACCAGGTTTAAATGAGGTGGTTTCAATTTCCCCTATACTGCAGGAAAAAGGTGAAAAATTATAGAAGCTGGAAAATTATAGAAGGGTGTATATATATATATATATATATATATATATATATATATATATATATTTATTTATTTATTTATATTTAATATTTTTATATTTCAACATTCTTGCTATTTTATTTAAATTATATTTTATATATATTTAAATATACTTATAAACAGTCTACATTTGCTGGTTTTTCAAAATATTTTTACATTTATGTTTCATGCAACACTATGTTTTTAATGGGCATTTTTTTGTTCCTTAATTAGCCTATTGTGAGTTTAGGAGGGTTATTTAATGAGCTGATGTTGGATTTAATTGTATTCTGATGAAGTCCCAGCTTGTGGGGACAAAATCACTTAATACTTGTGTGTTATTATTGTTTTTAACGTTAAAGGCATTTTTTACATCCATTACCCCATTTTCAGTACAGTTTCTTTGTATTGTAGGTATTTCCGCAGTTTGCCAGTTTCTTTTTTTTAATGGTACGTATGAGGCCTGAAGAGTCAGAGAATGCTGTAGAGCCAGCTCCCATGCCATCACAGCCAGCTGGCAAAGAAGGTATGACCTTGTACACCCTTGCTTGCTTGTTCAGGTACCACATCATGGTAGTGCTGTCTGTGACCACTAGAAGAGGACCCAGGGTCCCTAAGTGATGAAGAACTTTTAAGGTATGAATCACTGCCAACATCTCTTTTATGTTTATGTGCTTTGGGATGTCCTGAACACCAGACAAGCCTTGGAATTTAACTCACATGGAAATTGCTCCCACACAAAATCTGAAGAGTCCATTTGGACAGATTGGACTGGGGTCTGAAGACAGAAAGGGAATCATGGATTCAGAGATGGTTCATCCCTCCAACACTGCAATTCCTGTGTCACAAACTTCACTACTGTTACCTGGATATCTAAGGGATAAAGTGATGTGTTCAGCAATTCGTCAAGTACCATTGAATTTTTTCATGTGTAGTCTGGCTAGTGGTATCATGAGGATCATTGATGCCACAAGGGTTAGAATTTTGAGGAAAGCTCTTGCTGAAGTCACATCTAGAAGAGAGAAAATTAAGAAAATTGCCCTGATAAGTCAGAACTTTGTTTTCTAGCAAGAAGGCCCTACTTTTTACTCTGTCTATCCAACAACCCAGGAAAACAATTCGTTGATAGGGTGTCAGGAAGGACTTTTGAAGATTCAATTTGAAATCCAAATGGGAAAGGAGGTATGCAACCTTGTCAAAGGACTCCAAGCACCTGGATACAGAATCTGCACAAATCAATAAGTTATCAAAATAAGGAAAAATGTGGATGCCTAGGGTTCTGCAACAGGCAATCACTGGGGGCAGGCACTTTGTAAACATTCGAGGTGCAGTAGATAGCCCAAAAGGTAATGCAAAAAACTGATAATGTAAGCCAGACACAGCAAACCTCAAAAGTTTCTTGAAAATGACAGCAATAGGAATATGATAAGCGCCTTTGAGACTTACAATAATCATAAAACGGTGGTTTGCAAGCAATGCAAGAACCAACGGTAAGGGCAGCATTTTCAATTTCCACACTATTACAAAGGTGTTTAAGAAGATTTAGGGTAGGTCTCTAGGAATACTTCTTTTTTTGGTACCAAAAAGATTATGGAGTAAAATCCTTTGCCTTTGTGTATTACAAGCAATGGTTGTATGACCCCTGCTTCTACCAAGTGATGCAGCACTGCAGGAAATAGCTCTGTCTGGTCTGGTGACTGTGGGGGAACTCCCCTGAAAGGGGAAGGATTTTCTGTCCACAGCCAAGTGTATCCTCTCATTATTATCACAACCCATTTCCCTGACACTCTTTGTGGTCAGACTCCAGCATTGAGAGCCAGCCTGGTACAGGAAGAAAGTGCAGGAGGACGGTAAGGATACTGTGAGTCTCAGTTTAGTAATTCCTTGGCAGGGATTGATCCTTTTTTTGGAAATGAATCCTCTTATTTGATTTTGAAGACTTATCTTCCTGCTATTTCTTTTTGGATCCCGGACTTTTGTCTGGCTGAGATTTTTGTTTGCTTTGCTGATATAAAATTTGGACAAGTTACATCATCATCAGCAGATAAAAGAATTTAATCTTCACTTGAGTAAAGTAGTTTTTTGGTTAAATTATAATGGGTTAAATATTAATAAAGAGAAATGTGGGGTACTTTACTTTGGCAAACCGAGGATGAATGCCAAAGTAAAATTAGAAACCACAGTTTTATCAAATTTGTCAGAAGGTAAGGATTTGAGCATTATAATTTGTAATAATTTTAACTTTTGATCACATGCCAAGATAAGGATTTGGGCATTCTAATCTGTAATAATTTTAAATTTAGATCACGTCAAGTAATTAAAACCAAAACACTGAAGGATGTAGCATTAATTTTTTAAGAACTTATTGTCAAGGAATACACAATTATTTAAAAAAAAGAAGTTAAATACTCAACATAATGTTCCATCTGAGTTGTTGCTCTTCATTTGTCTTCAACCTGTGAGTACTCTAATCTGACCGGATCCGACTCTGCTGCATTTCCAGCATCTGAAACAAGCTCCAAGCTCCTCTCCCCTTATCCATAATGCCCCTATCTCCCTCCTCCTTTCAGACTGAGTTTGCTACTAACCATTGCACCTGACCCAATGCCTTACCTCATAACCATAGGTCTCCAGAGATATGAGAACAACAAATGAATGCTAAGGTGGTGACTATAAGTCTTCTATCCAGACCACCATGCAGCCACAAAAGCCGGGGTGGGGGATGGTTGAAGACAAATGAAGAGCAACAACTCGGATGGAATGTTATGGTGACTAAATAACTTCTTTATCTGAAGTTGTTGTCTTTATTTGCCCTTCAACCTGTGGAACAGATTCCCCAGCTACCAAAACACCTGGGAGGCCCTCATGGAAGGATATTCCGGAGCACGACAGAGCCAAAGAACGCCCTGTTCTTGGATAGAATGTCCAACCTATAGTGTGAAATGAAAGTATGTGAAGATGCCCAAGTGGCCGCACAGCAAATATCATCCAGTGAAACTCTGGACCAGAAGGCAACTGAAGTAGCCGTAGATCTAGTCAAAATCACCTTAACATGTTCTGGAGGGGGTAAACCACTAACTGAATAAGCCAGGATAATACAATGGGAAATCCAATGAGTAATGGTAACCTTCGCTACAGGTTTCCCTAGAAAGGGCTTCAAATAAGAAACGAAGAGTTGATCAGATTTAGGGAAAGCCTTAGTCCTATACAAATAAAAACATAATTCTCTATGAACATCCAACAAATGCAATTTGTACTCTCCCTTGTTCTGAAAATTGGAAAAGAAAACAGGGAGATTAATAACTTGATTAATGTTCAATTCCAAAGCCACTTTTTTTGTAAAGACACCCTGTCCTAATGAAAGATCATATATGGAGGTTTGACTGACAACGCCTGAAGTTCCGAAACCCTTTTGGTTGATATAATGGCAATCAGGAAAGCCGTTTTCCAAGACAAGAACTCTAAATCTATTGAAGCTGCCGGTTCGAAGGGGGAAGAGGCAAGAGCATGCAGAACCAGCCTAAGATCCCAAGGAGGTACTGGATCCTTAATTGATGGCCAAAGAAAAAAGGTACCCTGCAAAAAGGCCTTGCAAAGCTTAGAAGAAGGTAGAGAAGCTGTGTTGTCGCCTACATGAAAATTAGATATAGCTGCCAGTTGGACCTTGACCGTAGAAGAACTGGTGCCTTGGTGAAAAATGTTTGCCAAAAATTCAAGAACCATCGAAATTGGAGCAGTAAAAGGATCTAGATCACACCGAGAGGCCCAGATAAAACGCTTCCACTTGCTAGAATAAATTTTCCTAGTGCCGCAACTAATATCTTTTTGATCAGTGAGGATAACCCAGGAGTCCTGACTATTATGGGAACAGAAGCAGCCAAGCGGTAAGCTTCAGACTGACCAGATCTGGGTGAGGTATCTCTGACAGATGAGAGACGAGATCCAGAACCAGATCTAATGTCCATGGAGGACACACTATATCAGACCAAAAAGGGGGGGAACCAGACTTGGCGAGGCCAGAATGGGGCAATGAGGATGACCCAGCTCACCAGCCTATGAGCTTTCTGAAGGAATTTCAGGATCAGAGGGAGATAAGGGTAAGCATACAGAAGACCAGAGGGCCAAGCATGGACCAGAGCATCTCTGGGGGCTTCCTCCTGTGGGGGTTCAGAGCAAAAAACTCCCTGCACTTCGTGTTGGAAGGAGAGGCAAAGAGATCGCAGCAAGGCTGACCCCACTTGACAAAAATCTGTTTCGCTACCGAAGGATTCAGAGATCACTCATGAGGCATCAGAATGGACCTGCTCAGCCTGTCCGCTAGAATGCTGGACCTCCTCGGAATGTGTGTTGCCACCAGAAAATGGGCGGTGGAGATCACCCACACTCATGGCCTCGCGACATATGGGGTAAGACATGGTTCCCCCCGTCTGTTGATGTACCAAACAACCAACATATTGTCCATCTGGACAGCAATCATCCCGAGAGGAAGATGGGCATGGAGAGCTTGCAACACTAGGAGCACCGCCCTCATCTCCAGGGTGTTGACATGCAAATTGAGTCTTGTGGGGGGACCATCTGCCTTTGACTATCCTTCCCAAACAATGCTCCCCATACTCACCGTGGTCAAGTGGGCAAGCAGAATAAAAGGATGACCCTGAAGAAGATCCAGGGAACAAATCCACCACAGAAGAGAATCCCTGCACATTCTAGACACGCAAATTGGTTGAGACAACGGAAGATCTAGCAATGACCACTGTACTGCAAGAGTCCAGTGCAGTACCCTCATGTGTAATCGAGCCGTAGGCACATTGGTGAAAGTGGCCACCACAGACCCCAACACCCGTAAGACCAATTCTGCTGTCAGCAACTGGGCTTGAAGGATACACATGACATGAAGTTTCAAGGACTGAATTCTGTCTGAGGTTAGAAAAGCCTTGGTCTGAGCTGTGTCCAACCGTGCTCCAATGAAATCTAGACCTTGAACTGGAGTCAGTAGGGATTTGTTGAGACTGATAGTTATGCCCAACTGGTGGGCTATTTGAAGAAGTGAATCCCTTGCTTGGCAGAGTCAATGGCTGTAAGGGGTAGAAAAGAACAAATAGTCCAGGTAAGGGAAGACCTGGAAGCCCTGCAGATGCAGGTGAGCCACTACCACTGCCATCAATTTGGTGAACACCCTGGGGGCTGTGGTGAGACCAAAGGGGAATGCTCTGAACTGATAATGTCTGGCTCCCAGCCAGAAATGGAGGACTCTCCACGAGTGCTTGTCCATCTTGATGAGGTAGCACATATCCTGGAGGTCGAATGAGCACATCCAGTGGTTCTCCTGCAGGAAGGGCAGGACAGATTGAAGAGTGACCATCCAGAATTTCATCCTGGCAACTAACAGATTTAAGGTGGAAAGAAGATCCAGAATGGATCTTAAGGCCCCAGTTTTCTTTGGCAGTAAAAAGAATCTGGAATAGATGCCTAATCCAGACTGGTCTAGTGGGACGGGCTAGATGACTCGCTTTTCTAGCAACTTTGCAATTTCCAGTGCTGTCTCCTCCCTTTATGCGGGTGGAACGTCTGGGAGGTGCTTGAGCAGGAGCAGTGGTTGAATTAAGGGGACTGAATACCCTCTGGATATGATCTGCAACACTCAACAATCATCTGTCATTGATTCCCAAGCTGTTGGGTGTAGAGAGAGACATCCCCTGACTGCCTCCAGAGCTGGGCAACCCTTCCGGGCTGCTGCGTGGGCCTGTTTGAGAAAGGCTCTGAAGACCTCTGACTCCTCAGACCCCCCCCCTCTGCCTCGGGGGTGATGTCTAGCGAATCCACCTCTGCCCTAGAGGAAGGCAAGCCCTGAGCATCCTGGGAGTAGATCTCAGATTTCCAGAACCACATCTTCTTTGCCCCCCATTGATTCCTTGAAAAAGGTTCACTGAGGGGTGGAGAAGTGGATTCCAATGGCAGACAGAGTTTTTTCATCTTTTTCACTCTGTACAAGAGTGTCGCTTACCAACTTTCCAAATAGGGTGGAACTGTCGTACCGGGCATTAGTAAAAGATGCCTTAAAGGGCTCCAAGAATGCACAGAGCCAGAGCCAGGTGTGATGTCTGATGGCAACGCCTGTCCCAGCAACTCTAGCAGCACCCTCAGTAGCATGAGAGAGAGAAGTCGCATAGAGGTGTTAGCAATCGACATGAGGGTGGCCATACCAGAGGAGAAATCCTTCCTGTCCTCTGCCATGGACCCTGCGGTAGACCCAGCAATCTCCTTGACTAGGTCTCACTGGAGTCTAATTATGTGTGCCATGAAGTTCAGCGAACGTACTGAAAATGTTGTTGAAGCGTACACCTGCTTCCCAAAGTGGTCCATTGTCCTGGATTCTCGGTCTGGCAGATGGACAGAGGAGCTCTCCTGCATGAGCTCCTTCTTACTGGCTATTGCCACTACCATGGCATCAATGGGGGATCCCCCTGGTCCAGTAGGTACTATCCAAGAAAGCACTCAATATCTTGTCAGAGTGTTTGGGGATCAGCTCCGCCATGTCAGGCTCTTTCCATGTCCTAGATGTAATTAGATCCACCAGTGGATCCATGGAAGGGGACATCCAGGATGTAGCGGGTCCTGCGCCAAACACCTCCAGGAACACCAACTTGTCTGGGTTGGGTTTCTGGGCAGACCACCCCCCATGCTGACAAAGGATCTCCATGATGTCTCTAAAGGAGACATCCTCGGGGGGGGGGACTAGAAGGACCCCTCCCCTTCCTCCAAATCAGTGTCCTCCATGAGGGACTCTGGTGGGGAGTCAATGTGCCTCTTTTTACACGTATGTTTTTGAGGCACCTCCTCAGGGGGAGTCTCTGGAGAGGACTCAAAAATGTATGGCTGCTCCTATGCAGAAGCTCCCTAGGGCAAAGAGGCAGCAGACTGTCCCTAAGGTAGCAGGATGGTGGAATCCGTACCAGAAACAGAGGGAGCAAGGGTGGACTCCAAAGACAAGGTCATAAAGGGTCTTGATGGCATCGAGAGAACCCTCTCCACCATGTCGAAGGTGAAAGGAGAAAGACCCACCGGAGAAAGGGCTACAGACAAGTCCGCAACCCTCTGCATCAACGAGGGAGCCAGAGGCAAGCCTCCAGGTATAAAGACTCTGATTGGAAGGCTCTGTTCCAAAAAAACTCAAAGCTGAAACCATCCCCTCGGATCCGGCACCCAGGCTATGGCTCCGTGAGCCGGATGGATCCGAACTAGTCGGATCCAATCCACCCAAGGTAACGGCCAGCGTCAAGGTACCAGGTACAGTCAGTGCCGGCCCCTTGAATCGCAGAACTCCGAAACTGGGGGTTGGGTCGGAGAAGGAGTAACTAGAATGAAGCTGGACTGCATGCACCCCGCTCCATAGGGAGAAGGAGGGGCAGGCAAGACCCCCATCTGTATCTGGGTGTGGCTGAATCTCCGCATCATCCTGTCCATCTCAGCTTCAGAAAGACCACGGGTGGATCTGGACAAGGAGGCCACTGACACTGGCTCAGAGGAGCACTGGGGTGACACCGAGGCTGGGGAATGACTCTGAAGCACCTCCTGCTATGGGGAGAAGTGAGGGGAATGGAGTCAGGGAGACTCTGTTCTTGGAGCCGAGCTGATTTTGGCTGGGGGACCTGTACAGGACGAGCAGTCGGGGTACCACTTCCTAGGCTTGTCCCTATGCTTATGTTTGTCTCCGTCCTCAGTGGGAGGTTGAGTCCCAGAGGCCGGGGCAGAGATGGAAGAAGCTGGGGTAGCAGTAGAAGTAGAGGCCTGGGCCCCGGAGGTAGGAGGGGGGAGAAGGCCTTTCAGTATCAGCTTGTTCTTCCTATTGATCAATGCGTGGGGATTGAACTTTGCAGATCGAGCAGGAGGACTCAAGATGGGTGACCCCTAAACACTCGACACACAGAGTGTGGCCATCAGCTGGGGAAAGCTTATGGCCACACTCTGTGCACTTACGAAATCCCGGTTTGGGAGTCTCCAACATACCTAAAACAGAGAGGCCCAAACACAGAAACACACTAACGTGCACACTCCTAAAGATAGAAAGGAAGAAAGTCTTTTTTTTTTTTTTTTTTGTTTACCAACACGAAAGTGAAGGGGAGGTGATAGGAAAGGTAGAAGGAAGAAACTAGATAGAGAGACTTAAAACCCACAAAAAATACAAACTTACCCAAAAAGTAGCTCAGAGCAGCAGATCATGATGCTTACACAAACACGGCAAATGAGATCTGAAGGGAGGAGGTTGACAGGGGCATTATGGGTAGGGGTGGAGCTTGGAGCTCAGATCAGATGCTGGAAAGGCGGCATTTTCAGATCCGGTCAGATCCGAGTACCCACAGGTTGAAGAACAAATGAAGACAAGCACTTCAGATTATTTATTGTATATGTTTGACATATTGTTGAATAGAATATGATGTTTTGTGCATATTCCAAAGGGAATTTATTAATTTTGGAAGGAGCACGGATGAAATTTAATAAGAGAATTACTGGGTTGAAAAACATTTCATATCAAGCTATACTGGAAGTTTTAGGTCTTTGTTCCATTAGGTATACGTTTATGCAAGGAAAGTTTTGACAAGCTTATTGGACATTAAGGAATGAAAAACTTCAATTATTGCTAAATGCTGAGTTTACAGATTCTATTCAAATTACTAGAAGGTGTAACTATTTATTTAAAACTGGAAGATGTAGAACTGTTGCTAGAGCAAAGTCTCTATCACATTCTGTGGTTTGTATGTGTAATAAACTTCCTCTATTAAACAGACAATCTGAATCATTATACGTATTTAAAAACAGCTTCGTAACTGGGTTGATACTAAGGTTTATACATTCATACTGGAGTCTGTGTTTTGACTAGCATTTTGCCTCAGTGCATTTTTTTTTCATACAATTGAAACTATTGAAGGAAGATGCTTTGTTTGGACAGAACCGGAATACATGAAACATCCTAGATACCCCATGCATTATTTTGCCTCCATCATCCCAGTATTTGAGAATCTGTATAACAGAGGACCCAAACACCTATTCAAAACTTAAAGGTGCATTCAGAATTTTGGATTTTAAATCAGAGAAGTTGTGATTACGTAACCAATCATAAAGTCTAAATACAACAGAAGAATCAGCATTTCTCAAGACTTTATCTGCACATTCAGGCACACCTCTCAAAGCATGTTTCAAAACCTGAGTCAAAACAGAAACAATCTTATTTATATACAAGACTTTTGCTCTGCAGGAAAGGATACAGCAAAATCATCCAAAGTGCACAAAATGTTGGCTTTTAAATCATCAGAGATGTTCTGATTATGTAACCAAGCATCCAGTCTTAACAAAAGAGAAGCAGCAGCATTTCTCAAGACTGTATCTGAACATTCAAACATCTCACTCATAGTATATTTCGAAACCCGAGTTAAAAATGAAACAATTTCATTTGTATTAGACATTTGCTCTGCAGGAAAGGAAGCAGCAAATTCATTCAAACTGTATGCAAACTGTAAAATAAACTACCAAAATCTCAGGAAACCCTATATTTTCTCTGAACCCTTTTAGGGACTGCTAGAATAGATACTGATGTCCTGCAGGCAGCTTTATAAACATCTACCAAGACTGGTAATAGATTGAGGATAACCACAGATCTAGGCAACTCATCCGCTACAAGCTTACATACCCTGCGCCTAAGCTCTGGGATAGTTCCTGACTGCCCCCAAGCAAAAAAAAAAATTGCAATCATGTGAGAAAAGAGAACACCTGTTTGGACTTGTGCACAGGTTCACTTTCCAAAGAATCGGAGTGACTGGACTCATTGTCAACTAGGAAATCACCACTGTCCTCGATGCTTTCCCAGAGATGGTCTTCATCTGTCACCCCTGGGATTTCGGCTACTGGCTAAGGCTCTTGCCACCCCCATAGTGCCCATTTTTAGGCAGTGTCTCAAGGACAAAATTCCCGATGTACAAACTCTATCTAAAAACAACCTCAAGGTTATTCTGCTAAATACTAGCAGTCTTAACACAAAACTGCACTCACTGGAAACAGTCCTCACCTTGGAAGATACAGACATTTGAGCAGTCATGGAGACCTGGTTCAAGGCTGTGGAGAACACTCTAGCCATTCCAGGTTACACCTTCTTCCACATATTCAGACCTCAAAATGAAGGTATGAAAACTAAAGGGGATGGTGTATCAGTATTCATTAAACATAAATACACCTTCAGATTGGTAACAGCATGATTCTCTGGAGATACTTCAGATGACATTAACTGTTGGTACGACACCTATTCAAGTCAGTGCCAGCTACTGGACCCCCCTCCATAAATCAGGGCACTCACTCTACCTATTTGGAACTACTTGAGTCTATCAAGATACATCTGAACACCATGGTTTTGGGTGACTTTAACTACCCAACCACTGACTGGGTAAATCACTCCTGCTCAAACTCACTTGCCCAAAGGTTCCTCGACTTCATTAAGTCTAATGGCCTGGACCACCTGGTTGACACCCCAACAATGGGAGCCAACATCCTGGATCTAGTGCTTATCAATATGGGGGCCACTGTAGCACCCCCACTGTGAAGTAGTCTCTGATGAGATCTGACCACAAATCAGTCTCATTTGAAGTAACTATTACACCTGACACCCCAAGCAGCAACTAAACTAAAAAACGTCTGCAAAGCAGATTATAAATGCTTACGGGATGGTATAAATAGCTTCACTGCACCTCCCTCCTCAGATGGAACTGGCAACTATGCAGAGTTCTATGCCAATGCTTTATACAAACAACTGTACAACTGCAATGACTCGACCGTACCCGACAGGACCAAAACAAGCTCTTCAAGGAAGAGCAAACCTGCCTGGTGGACAACTGCCATTAACAGGCTTTACAATAAGAGGAAGAAATTGCTGTCTAAGAATAAGAGGGAGTGAGCCCTAAACTGGAAACATTCCCTCCTCAGCTTAAACAAATGAACAAGACTTCTTGTGAAGTCCTCCAAAGCAAACTATGAATCCAAATTAGCTTCCTCAACTCAGGACAACCATAACCTAAAAGGAAAGGCCCAGATTTGTGCCGAACTGGTAGTTAATGATACCACATATACTGAGCCTGTGTACATAGCTAACCTGTTGGCCAACAGGTTCTGTGAAAACTTCACTCCCCTGTCCCCACCACACATACCCCATGACATCCCTACCACCGGTCCCCTACCATGTATCTCTAAACAGAAGGTCATAAACACCCTCTCTAAGGCCAAAACAACAGCATCTATGGGACCTGATAACATCCCAGGCTGCCTCCCACTTGGGCTCCAACAAGAATTAGCAACACCACTGGGTACTCTTTTAAATCATAGTCTAAGCACCGGCTACATCCCAGCTGAATGGATAACGGTCACAGTTCTTCCCTTGCACAAAGGTGGTGCTTCCACTGACCCTGGGAACTACAGACCTATTAGCCTGACTAGCCTTATCGGAAAGGCCATGGAACGAATTATGGACCTTATTAACAAAGATATAGGTAATCTCGAAACACTTGACCATACTCAGTTTGGATTTGTCAAAGGTAGATCATGCCTGTTAAACCTGGTGGACTTCTTTGACACAGTCACCACGAGCCTAGAAGAGGGAAAATCTGTGCATACAGCCTACCTTAGACTTAGCCAAGGCATTTGACACTGTCACCCACTCAGGCATCATTGACAAACACACCCAGCTAGGTATCAACCCTTACATCACTAGATGGATCACTAACTGGCTCACTGACAGAACCCATATAGTCAAAATAGAGGAATCCAACAGCAGACCTGTAACCAGTGCTATTCCACAGGGATCAGTCCTGGGACCTCTGCTGTTTGGAATCTATCTCTCTGAAGTACAAGCAAAAACTAAAGGTCTGTGGCTGTCAAAGCTTGCTGATGACTGCAAACTGGGAGCAGTCACATAATCTCTACATGACGTCAACATCCTACAAGACAATCTTACACAAACAAATGATTGTTGCCAAAGCCATGTCTTAAACTCGATGAAAAAAAAATATTATCATGCCTTTCCATAAGAGCAATGTTCCTGCTAACTACCTCATCAATAGCAACACCTTAAGTATGCACTCAGTGGTGAGAGACCTGGGCACACAGGTTGACACGAATCTTACCTTTGATCACCATGTCTCTACAGTGGTAAGAAGGGCGTTCTATATTGCTCATCTCATAAGTAAGGGCACTGCCTCCAGAAAAAAAAGAAGTTATAACCTCCCTGTGCTTTTCCCTCATCATGCCAATAATTGAGTACATTGCTCATTTTGGTATGTACCTTTCCAAGCATCTGCAACAACTAGAGAAACCACAAGGGTTCCTCACAAGGAAAGGTCAAGGTCTTCAGCATCTGTCCTATGTGGATCGTCTGAAATGACTGTCATGTTATTCTGTTTCATACAGACTACTCAGAGGTGATCTCTGCCTTGCATACAAGGCAATCTCTGATCCTACTTTATGGGAAATGCTGCACACATGCAAGTCAAATGGTATATGGGTTAGTCACTCTAAAGACCTTAACCTGGTATGTGACATTAACAGAACCTGCTGTAGGGCCAGATTTCTCTCCCAGAGGTTACCACACCTTTGGAACAGACTCCCATTTCATGTCAAACAGAGCACCTCTCTGGCCCACTTCAAACACAATCTGGAGGATTGGATGGGTAACTGTAAATTCACCCTGGGGGGTTCCACCTCTGTTCCTCTTGGGCAACAGGTGCTGATCGTGGAAATAAGGGTAGAACTAGGCTAGGCTTGTAAGGGCCCTAGGGCCATTAGCCTAGTAACTTGATTCTCTTTAGAGTCCTCATCATCCTCTGAAACAGAAAGGTTCTAGCTAAACTAGCCATGTATGGGAACACAACCACCAGAATAAGTTATCTGCAGAAAACTGTTAGTCAAGGAAACCAAATCAGCCTTATAAACAGTTATAATCTTATATCAGCTGTATGATGAAATTTCTGTTTCTTTTTGTTGTGAACTTCACTACTAGATAAGGTATCCAAGGACAGAGTATTATGACTGGCAAGGAGTCCCTTACCGCAGACTATTCGTGCACATAAAGAGTTTGATTCTCCTGGGGCTGTTCAAGTACAGAAGCTGTGTCTAACCCCCATTCAATAGTGGCCAGCAAAGATACACTAGAGGGAGAAAATGTAAAAGGTCAGTGGTCTGCATGCCAAGCAGTGGCCCCGACAGAATCACTAACTGTAGGCTGAGGCATATTTTCTTTTCTTTTTTGCTTTTTAGGTGCAATTGGATTTGATGGGTGGGGGTATCAGAGTTAGGGGACAGAGTACCAGCCAGAATAATAAAATGATAGTACTGGATACTGTATCATAACAAGCAAAGTTCGTACTAACAAGTATGCCCCTACACAACTAAACTCTGCCAGGCTATGCTAGTATCACCAAAAAGTTTGAAATCTGTTCAGATTTACTTTACAACTGACAGAAGTTAAAGACTTTACAGTACATAAATTCCAAACACCAAAGCAACCAATGTGTCAAATCAGTGTCACAAATTAGCTCCATACACTTTAATCATGTTAAACTGCCATAAAAAAATTTTTGAAGAGCAAAGTAAACTATATGTCCACAGTACATTCAAATAATATAATTTGTGGTAAAAATCATGATGAGATGTTAAAAACACACAGATCAGAGTCATACATATAACAAATAAGGTACAAATGCTGAAACATTCAAGTTCTGCAATATTCTTTGGTCAGAAGATGAAAACGAAGCAGAGCAACAACAGTAAAGACAGGATTTCTGACTGCATGAAACAGCTCCTAGTATCTAACAGCACAGATAAACACTGTAATTCTGAAAGAAATACTGAAAGTTTCATCAGAAACGGAAAAACAAGCATATGTAAAGATAGAGGCTAAAAAGAACTGCTCAAACAGAAATTCCAATCTGGAATTACTGTAAATACAGACAGAAATAAAATATTAAAATAAATATTTTTAAATAAATATAAAAGTAGAAAAACAATACTAAACCTAATAATGCATGAAAGGAAAGGGGTCTCCAAATGGGGCATATCTGAGCAGTAAGCTGAAAATTCTTCACTGAATCTTGTGAAGGGTCAGAGGACTTCCTTCTTTGGAAGGCAGAAAAAGACTGAACACTCACTTCCTTTGACAGCTGAAGGCTTCCCTCCCAGAAAATCAACTGCCACAGGAAAAGAGAGAGGGGGAGTCTGACCATTTGAAAGCTGGCCAGTACTGAGTTACCTTGGCAGATAACAGAAAATGCCAGTGAGACAGTGGGAATGATAAACATATCTGGTTATTACAGGAAAGAGGGGAAACATATAAGGCCATTTCTGCCCATGGTAAGATAAAGGCATCTGTCTTCTAGGCCTTTATACAAGGAGTCCTGGAGCAGAATATTTTCAGCTATCTGTTGTGAATGGAAGTAAACAAATGCACTAGAGAAGTGGATAATTTCCTGGAAGACCGCTGTGTGCTACATCCATTCATGGGGGCCTATCTTGGTCCTTCAGAGAATGCCTGCCATAGTATTCTGCTCTGACAGAATGTAAGTTACCTGTAGGGAAAGGTCACGCTGTAATGCAAGTTCTCAGGGCATCATGGCTAGTCTCCATAGGTGGTATGACCTGGTTCCCCCTTGCTTATATACAACATGACAGTGGTCTGGGAGTTCACAAATGGTTCAGGGTTTTGAGTGTATTTACCAAGGGCATCATTTCAAGATGATTATGTGCTCCTCAAAAATCTTATACTTTGACTCCATTGGATACAGCCCCCCCCCCCCACCCACCCAAGACAAAGTCTGAGGCATATGTAGTTTATAAACTGGGAAGGGGCTGAGGGGGAGATCATAAGACTTGGATTCAGAGTCAGCTGGTCGATTCCTCAATGAAGTTTCTCTCTAACAAATTTCAGTAAAGGAATTTGAAAAGGCAGATGGTGTTGGTGTTGTGCCCAGACTGATTTAAGGAAACCATGAACTTTTCTCATGTGTAATCTGGACAGAGAGATCGTGAAAATTGTAAAAGCAACATATCCTTTTGATTTAGGCTTTCCCTTGCTGTTATTGTGGTTTTAGAGAGAAAACTGAAGGAAATGCTCTTCGTAAAAGGATACTTTCTCTTGAGGCAAAAATATCATCATTTATGAAGTGTCTAGCAGGCATCCTAGAGAAGTTATTCTGTGAGAAGAAATGAGAGATGACCTTTCGAAATTGAGCTGAAAACCTAGGTTGGGAAAAGATTTCTCTGAGACCAGAGACTCCTGACAGTTTTGAAAAAATCTGCAAAAATAAAGCAAATGTCCAAATACGGAAAATATGGATGCCATGTAATCTGCAAAAATCAATAACTGGTGCTAGACACTTTATGGATACTCACGGTGCTGTGGACAACCCAAATGGTAAAGAAGTGAACTGAAACTGTGAAAAAGAAAATCTTAAAAAGTGTCTGAAGTTTCTCTGCAAGGGTATATTGTAGCAAGCATCTTTTAAATCCAAAATTACTAGGAGACTTAGAAGGATCAGGGATGAGAACTTTGAAACCTTAACATGGAGATTTAGAGAAAATGGTGTAAAACAGGTCTCCAGATTCCCCTTCTTCTTAGGTCCTAGAAATATCCATGAATAGAATCCTCCTCCTTTTTGATCTACTGGTACAAGTTATATAGAAGGAAACAGGTCTATTTAGTTTTGAGCATGGGACAGAATTCCTAAGATCAGGGAAAGATAATCCCACTGAAATCTGCACTCATTAATGATTCCTAGTACTCGAGAATCTGTTGTAACCTGGTTGCACAGTGAATGATGTACAAAAAGACTCATGGAAAGGTTGAGAAGACTGCCAGGGAGGGGATAGAGACGAAAGGGTGGTAAAGTCATTTTTCTTTAATTGAGGCTGGGCTTGAGGTGCTCCTTTTTTTCTTGGAATTGCCCTGGTATTGCTTCTTAAATGGTTGGTTTTCTGACTTTTGTTGCATTTGTTTAAATGATTTTCTATACAATGGTCCTGGACTTGAATGGAACTTTCTGCTGTATTTTGGTGTAGGTGTCTAAAAACTTTGCTTTGCCCATGGATCATCTTCCTTCTTTCATCAAATCTCTTTAAAACACCTACAGATTAACTGCTAAACAAAACCTTTTTATCTAGGTGGACATTAATTTCAGATATGACTTCAGGTAAATTTTAGGTACATAACCATGCAAATTTAAGAATGACTGACTGATCCAGGTCCTGCAGCCCAAGACACTACATCATCAGCATTGTAAACAGAATCTAAAGGACTGTTTAGTAACCTGAGTGTCTGAAGTGAGCAATGAAAGAACTGAAGATTTAGATTCTAAACTAGGTGAATTATCATTAGCCTTTTTCATTTCAGCAAAGGAGGCCAAAAGGAACTTGGACGTATGAGCCTAACAACTAACAGTCTACATGTTAAGGCTGAAGAAATCTAAACCTTCTTTTTTGAATGTGCCAAAGATTCTGCCATCCTTGTCAGAGAGAACTGGATTTGAAGCAGGTAGGTAATAAAAGCTAATATTTTTTTGAAAATGAAATAAGTGAGGTGTCAGATGTGGAATTACGAAAGTGATACCTATAAGACTGAAGTACCATACACAAATTATCTGATTTCCTAGGAGCAGAAAGTTGGCTATCACGATACATACTGGCTGCATTAAAAGCATACTCAACTGTTTCTATAACGGAGGACATATACACTGGTTTGGTGGCCTCTGCTTGCAACAGGTTTGCTCTCATTTAAATAAGTCTTTCATCCTTCCAATAGTATCAGAGAAAAATAAATTCCTCCAAAGGGGAACATTAAGAAATGTCTTTTTCAGATTCTGATTCAAAGTTTTAAGGAGAAGACACTTGGGAAGTATAATCTAAACCAAAATCTGAATCAGAAGGAGAAAGAGGAGTTATTTTTCTTTTTGAATGAGTAAGGACTGAAAAAAATGAAGCCAATGACATGCCTTAAATAAATCTCTGGTAAAGAACCATTCCTCTCCGTTTCCTTGGACATAGCCGTATTAGGAGTGGGAAGCTTTTTCATCTTCTGAGTCTTTTTCCAAGACAACTCTAAAGAAAACATATTCTTAGTCACCCAGTCCTCTCCCCAAGTGCTGGGAACCTTGCCAGTAACTACACTCTGTGGGAAATGTAAATCATCTTCTGATACTATGAAGCTGGATTCTCTCCCTTGTCCATACTGATGTATATCTGGCCACTGAGAATGTGCAAAACTCATGACCCTTGCTGGCTTTTAGATTAACAACATTAGAGGGGTCAGAAGTGGACAGTGAATGGTTCAGGTGCTCCAATATCACCACAGCTGAGTCATCCATAGAGGGCCAAGGAAGAGAAGAGAAGAGAAGATGTCACTGAAGAACCCTCTCTAATGATATTTCATTTTTTGAGCACCGGAAGAAGGATATCCGAGCTGCCAACACTAGACTCCATGGCAGGCCAAATAAGGGTTTAAACAGTTGGCTGTCTACAAAAAGTTTCAGGGAACTGAGATGGCTCCTAAGAGTCTTAGGTTTGAAAGATAAGCAAATGGAGCATGACTGGATGTCCCGCCCCTCAACTAAACAGAAAAGACAGGTTGTATGGGAACATCTATAAGTGATCTGACGTCCACATGAGCATTTTCCCTTTCTCTCAGACATAAGCCAAAAACAAGTATACTTTTCACAAGAAAATGGACAATCCCCAACAGGGTATTTATCCACCCAATTTCTCAAAACTAGCTAACCACTGAAGAAATAAGGAAGAATGAGTTTCACTGATAGTTCTAATGGCAAGGACATTCTGAATTTTTGTGCCCATAAGCCTACTTTTATACTGACAAGTGCCCTGCCTCCTCCCTGGACATATAGGTTAATGGAAGGCAACCAAAACCTTTGTAAAATAGCTGGGCATCCAGTCCTTGACAGAATATGTTTCATACAGTTTAGGCTACTGCAACAGTGATAAACATTTTCTCAGATTCCCCATCAACTTCCTCCTCCTTGTTATTATACAACTAGGCATAAAATCTGGTAAAATTTCCAAAAGTTCAACAGGATCCATCTTCAACTTTCCTACTGATAATATCTAATGGCAGATTAAAAGCTTCTGCATTTTTTGAGCTTAGGCTCTAGACAAGCAATTTAGATGAAATTCTTTTTGGATGCTTCCTGAATTGTTCCCAGGTTTAAAAATGAGTAGGTCATCTGCATACATAGTCACCTGAATTGAGTGTTTTGATTGGCTTTAAAATTTTAAGCTAATGATTCATAAGGTGTGGTGAAATACAAACTAATGTATTCCTTGAGAAGGCGAAGGCCGAGGTACCAGAGTGCAATAAAGAAAAAATTTTTTTTCACCAGTCACCTGCATGTCTGTGGCGTTGTTGGTTTTCTATTTTCAACATTTTCATCAGAGTTTTTTATTCGTATGATGTCTACGAACGCTACTGCAGGCATGGAGTCAGGAATTCCACCATCTAATCAGCCGGTCAATTTCATTTCTATGTGGAAGGAGAGACGAAAAAATAGCGTCCAGTGATCCTTGGAGCAGGGCAAGTACTGATTGTTCTTCCAAATACAATGAACTGGAAAAGGCTATGATCAAGGAGGTGACTACATATTATGACATCAAACTGTTGGAGAAATATGTTAACTTGAATATAACCCCAAGGGGGTTGCGAGTAGAGCGTTTACCTGCCTACGAGTTTGCGGAAGAGGAGGCGGATTTATCAGCTGAATGGAAGGCAGTTTCTTTAAAATGCACAATTAGTTGGCTTGGCATTCTTATTAGAAGAAATGAGAGAGTACTGGACAGAGTCCGCACGTCTATTTTGCAGTTACAGAAAGAACTGATACGGGAAAGTTCAAGTAATATCTTTGAAGACAACATTTCGGATATTAGAACCAGAGTGTCTAAAGTGGAATCGGAGGTCATCACACGCAAAAAGAATAAACTATTAAGAGACATTAAAGATCATGAGTCTGGTAGGATTTATTCGTGGCAATATAGCTTTAAAAGAAAGCGCGGAACCAGACGTGACGTCAGGAGTCAGGCTAGGAGTGATTCAGTCGGGGATTCCACTTTTTCATCAGTGGAAATGGAGTCGGCAGGAAGAAAAAGCGTTTCCTTTGAGAATTTGAACTCTACCCAAGAAGCGGAGTCGAGAGTGATGGATGTGGTAGAGACTTCGAATCAAAGTTCCACACAGAACGTCATGCAGAACAAGGGTAGAGGGCGACGCTTTCAAAATAAAAGCAACAAAAGATAAAGATGAGCCAACTGGTCCCCGTAATCCTGATTATGATGTTTTTACAAATTTGGTCAAGAATGTCGGTTTGGCTGAAGGTGTTGCAATGACTCCGAATTATGAAAGCATTTGCGGACTAGCGGTTTCATCCTTAGTAGGTGAGTCCTACCGTATTTTGAACTATTCCACTTTTGACATTTCAACTGCTAGTAGAAATGTGTTGTTGAAGGGACCGAAGTTCGTTCCAACCCGTTTCCCTTCTCTATCTGACATTTTGTCGGATGTAAAGTCGTTTTGCAGAAAACTGCACTTAAGGGTGTTTTTTGAAGAGAATAAAACCAGCAGGGGTTTGGAAAGGGGGTTGGAACAAAATTTGAACACTTCCACAGACTCTGTTCTGGACAGTTCACTCATGGACATTTCCTTACATCAGAATGATCTTGTTGATATTTTTGCATCTGAAGAAAATGTATGTGATATCAAAGGTGATGGTTTTCTTACAGGTTATGGGAGATTTGACATGCCGAGGATGCCCCAGGAGAATAAATTCAATGCTCCCAGAAGTAGTACGGCAATTTTGTTGTTTGAAAAGACACTATTCAGGCAGCTGGAGTATAAGCACGAAATGTTCATTAGAGGTAAGAAATCTTATAATTTGAATAAAGAGGAATGGGATGCTTTGTCAAGCATGAAAAAATCTAATGAACATTTCGTGTTTACACAAGCCGATAAAGGGGGCAATTGGGTGATTTTACCCAGGGAAAGGTACAACAGGATGGCCCTTGAATTGTTAGATGATGTAAAAACTTATTCTAGGTTACCTTCTAATATGTTAAAAGATTACAATTCTGCACTATTAGAAATTTTGGAAAGAGGCGAGCGGTTGGGTTTTTTCACGTCTAAAGATGTGAAGATGATGTATAGAAAAAATCCAAGGAGTGCAAGGTTTTTCATCATCCCAAAAATTCATAAAGACGTGGTAAACCCACCCGGTCGCCCCATAGTTTCTGGAAGAGGCTCTTTTCTGGAAAATGTGGGACTGTTCCTAGATTCTGTGTTAAAACAACATCTTCATAAAGTGCAAGCACATGTTAAAAACACTAGAGAAGTTTGTATTGAAGTTAAAGATATGGCATGGGAACAGGATTTTTATTGGGCCAGCGTCGACGTCAAGTCCCTATACACAAGTATTAACACAGTTTGGGGTCTGATGTCAATTGAGAGAATGTTGGGAGAAGGGCCTAGGACTAACTACATAGTGCAATTGTTGGAATTTTGTCTAACCCACAACTGCTTTGAGTTTGAGGGGAAATATTTCCTGCAGAAAGAAGGAACCGCAATGGGGGCTTCTTTTGCCCCATCTTATGCCATTCTATTTATGGCATTTTTTGAAAATTCCGTCATTTATATCAATAATTTCTATAGGGCTAAGGTAGTTAAATATAAACGTTTCATAGACGACTTGTTGTTCCTATGTAAAGGGGATCCCTCGGATTTTGATACATTTATTTCGGAAATTAAAGGAAATCCGTATGGTTTGGACTTCACTCATACGATAGGGGGCAGCAATATCCAGTACCTGGATGTTGAATTTTATGTAGATTCGAACAATAGAATCCAGCATAGACCTTATTATAAAAAAACAGCTGCAGATAATTTTTTGCATGCCTCTAGTATGCACAGTGGGGCATTAATAAATGCATTACCCACAGGGGAGTTCAAACGTATTGGAAACAACATTTCTGATCTAAGTTTGGTGGGATGTGAGTTTGATAAAATAGAAAACAGATTAAAGTCAAGGGGTTATCAAGGGACAATAGTGCGTTCTGCCAGAAGGAAGGTGGAAAAGGATCTGGGTCTTCCAGTGCCTATGCAAGGGGAGAGCCTGGAGGAAAGTTTGGTTAGGAAAAGAAGTTCAGGTGGCCAGGGTTTTAAGTCCACGTGGTTGGTCAATAATGAAGCAGGGGCCATTGAACAAGACAAATTATTTTTTGTCACCAAATTTTCTCAATTCTCCAGAGTTGTGAGGGACACAGTGTTTAGTCTTTGGCCATTGGTTCTGGGGGATGATAGAGTAGGAAAATTGTTTCCTAGTAAGATCACCTTCTCTTATGGCAGATACCCTAACCTTAAGGAGATTTTAAACACCAGAAATCTAAAGAGGAAAATTAACATCTCTAAAGTAGGGACATATAAATGCGGGAATTGCAAAGTTTGCAATAGAGTAAGAAACTTAGATGGCACATTGATTAATAATAAGAAATATAAGGCTTTGGAATACTATGACTGCAACTCGGGGGGAGTGGTATACATCATTGGTTGTGGGTGTCAAAAGTGGTATGTGGGACAAACCTCCAGAAAAGTTAAATTAAGAATAATGGAACACCTAGGAGATATTAGGAACAGTAGACAGGAGAGTCCAGCGGCCAAACATTTCATAGACTTTCATAATGGGTCAGCGGAAGGTTTAATATTTTGTGTTTTGGGTAGGCCATTCAGTGCGGAAGGGGAAATTGGAGTGAATAAAAAACTATTGGATATGGAGTCCAAGTTTATCTTGAACTTCAAAACTCTTTTCCCTAATGGCATGAATTTAGATATGTAAGCCTTGCACAGTTAATATTGAGGTGAACAGTTTTGGGTAATACAGTAAATTTAGTATGTGCAAATTTAGTATACATTTTGATTTACATCAGTCATTTGCATAAGGTTTGTGATGTAAGTAATTTTTGAAGAATATAGTAGGGTTATAATAAAGAAAATAAGAGAAGAAAAAATAAAAAATAAAAAAACAAAGGAATATTCTATCAGGTTAATAGGAGTTGCATTATGCACAAATAGAACAAAGTTTTATAAATTAATACAACAAGAGAAAGTATACTCCTTTAGCACATTCATGTTTATTTTGCACATTTTGTATATCACATATTTCTATTATGTACAAATTTTCATGCTATTTAAAATTTTCATGTTATTCAACATTCATTGTCTTGCCATTTGGTTCAAGTATAATATTTTGTATTGTAGAGATGTATTGGGTTGGTTGAGTGATGGTTTTTTCAGGTGTTAATGTTTAATTATTTAAATGCACGTTGAGTGTTTTGATTGGCTTTAAAATTTTAAGCTAATGATTCATAAGGTGTGGTGAAATACAAACTAATGTATTCCTTGAGAAGGCGAAGGCCGAGGTACCAGAGTGCAATAAAGAAAAATTTTTTTTTCACCAGTCACCTGCATGTCTGTGGCGTTGTTGGTTTTCTATTTTCAACATTTTCCCTTTCTCTCAGACATAAGCCAAAAACAAGTATACTTTTCACAAGAAAATGGACAATCCCCAACAGGGTATTTATCCACCCAATTTCTCAAAACTAGCTAACCACTGAAGAAATAAGGAAGAATGAGTTTCACTGATAGTTCTAATGGCAAGGACATTCTGAATTTTTGTGCCCATAAGCCTACTTTTATACTGACAAGTGCCCTGCCTCCTCCCTGGACATATAGGTTAATGGAAGGCAACCAAAACCTTTGTAAAATAGCTGGGCATCCAGTCCTTGACAGAATATGTTTCATACAGTTTAGGCTACTGCAACAGTGATAAACATTTTCTCAGATTCCCCATCAACTTCCTCCTCCTTGTTATTATACAACTAGGCATAAAATCTGGTAAAATTTCCAAAAGTTCAACAGGATCCATCTTCAACTTTCCTACTGATAATATCTAATGGCAGATTAAAAGCTTCTGCATTTTTTGAGCTTAGGCTCTAGACAAGCAATTTAGATGAAATTCTTTTTGGATGCTTCCTGAATTGTTCCCAGGTTTAAAAATGAGTAGGTCATCTGCATACATAGTCACCTGAATTGAGGAAATTCAAGGAACAAGTCACTGATGAAGACTGAAAAAAGCACTGGGTCACCCTTATGAACTCCTGACTTAAAAGCTTCTAAGTCTAAAGAGGACAGGCCACATATTATCTGGAATGTCTGTCTGAAAGGAAGTATTGAAGTGTTCAAACAAGTTTATAGGACCATTTATAGAAAACAGTGTTTTTAACTTTTATAAATCGCAGTGAATGATCTATATCCCCAAATACCTTTGTAAAGCCTGTAAACAAGCCCTTTTCAGTTTAGTAAGGGCTGAAATAGTAAAATTATACAGAGTATGGTAACTTTGCCTAAATCTAATTTGCTTTTACCACTGTATAACACAATTCAGTGCAATCGTTGGGCTTACCCTTTGACTAATTATTCTAATAATTTTTAATAGGAAAAAGGTTTGCTACTGAATGGAAGTCCACTGGGACAACTGGGGAAATTTACAGAGGGAACCTTAGGAAAAGGTAGGACTGCAGCAAGCAGAATGGTTCTAGTACTGGGAGTGATATTAAATTTATTAATAAGAGGCAGAGCTACAGGGCTGGCCATTTTAAGGGGGGGGGGGTGAGGTACAAATGAAAAACAATTTTAAAGCTTGCCAATTTCAGTTACGTTAGTAAAACAAACTAAGTAAAACAGGGGGTGTGGCAGGGAATCTAAGAGTTAGTCATCCCATTTAAACTACTACCGGCTAATAAGTTACAGTTTCTACTACACCAGTGATAAAATCTACAACAATGACACAATGTTTTATATTTTCAATTAGGATTTGGTTTAAAAATTGTTTCCGGCTGTTCTCCCAAAGTCTGGGCAGCTCTCCTGTGATACATTTTATCATTTTTCAAAACTGTTTGGTGTGATGTGGTAGATAAGTATCTTTCATTTAATTATGAGTTAAAATGCATTGGCAGAATGAATGGCTGTCTGTCAGATGAAGTTTGTGATCTTATACTGGTTATGAGGAGTCTTCCTCTACAAGATCCATGACTCTGAAACATGCTTTGAATTCAAGGATAATCCATGGGCACATTTACTTTGTGTCTTTGTACTCTACGTGGAAACAACCAATAATAAAAAAGGAGCAGTGTGAGGAATTTCAAGTGCCTCTATGAAGTCTGATTCAGTAAATACAGGGTACCAACCAGGATATCAAGTGTCATAAGTGCCATAAGTAATGAGGTCTCCTTGATTTCAGAAAATAATATATCTAAGAAAAAATAATGATTCTACATAGATCTTCTGGAGGACAAGGCTGAGCTGAGGTAACCAAAAAAGGGTTAGTTGATTTATCTAGATGTAAACTACTGGTCAGACATCTATAGATACAGGCATGTTAAAAAGGCAAAAGTATATGTAGCTGAGCTGTACCTGGGCAGTTCAGTAATTGCTTGCATTTGTTTGTGTCTTTCGGCTTTTCCCGGTTAGGGGTCGCCACAGCGGAACTCCGGTCCGCTAATAATTGGCAGTAGATTTTTACATGCAGAGTTGCTGGCCCTGACGCACAACCTTCAACGAAGGTACGCCCATTCACGCATGTCTCCACACAGAAGACGCTCTAGCTGAGAATCGAACAGGACAAAGTCTTACTGTGAGGTGACAATTCCACCGCAGCAAATTGCTTACATTAAATTATAAAAAAATTATAAAGGGCAAATATGGCTCCTTGATGAAATGTCAGCACTAAGTGTTGACACACTGAAAAAAAGACCAAAAATGCAGAAAAGCAAATTTTGAACATCACTTTTCCCCTTTAAATGTGTTGTTTTGCAGGAATTTATGTATATCAACTCTGAAATCATTACGTCTGATAAAAGGAAATATTCTGAGAAATGGCCATCTCAGACTTGGTATATGCAAGTCTGTTTTTTGACTGTTCAATATCCATATTTGAGATTCACACGTAGGTCCAGACATTTCAAATGGTTACTGGCAAATACTTTATTAAGCATCTTCTTTTAGATGGCCTAGTCAGATGAGGTTGTGGTTTCCCGTGAATATACAGTACTTTGTTTCATCACCTTGGTAAACTGCATTATCCTGACTTTCCACAAAGAAGGTTGTGGGAGAGGTGCACGATACCTGCGTACAAGTCTGTATGCCCACCGACTGCTGTTTGGGATAGTAATCAATGAGACATCTCCTTAAATTTGGAAATTTTCTTCTTATAAAGATTGCTTCCAAATTAACTTTATTTTTTTTTTTTTTTACTAGAAGTAATGACCCATCACCAAACTTCACACCCAATGCAGTTCTAACATAATAAAAGAGATATACTGCTTATTTGAGCCAAGATTCTGCTAATGTAAAGCTTTCTGGGTGTTGCTATAGAATACATGATTTAAGTACAAGTCCCCATGGTCTTAACACTGATGATAATATTCAAGAAAGCAAATATGAGACTTTTAAGAATAACTATTAAGGGATGGGTAGAACTACAAATGGCATAACCTGGGCTGGGTTTTAGATCTCCAGAAATGTAAATTATGTGCTTATCATAAAGTACAGTTTTGTACCTACCATAAATGTAGATGTTCGAGGATCTACATTGCTGCAGTCATAACCATTGGGTAGTCCGCTGTCCTCGGTCGGCCCAAATACCAAAGAGCTAGGCTGGCGTCGGTCATTGTCGCCCAGAACTGACGTCAGTACGTATTGGTACTTAAGCGCATGACCGACGCCATATCCTCAGTCTTTCTTGCCCCAGATGTCAGAAGGCCTATAAAAGGCCAGAGCCAAAAAAGTAAATACCCCAAAAGAAACACAGCCCCTACAAATTATAGTGGGGAAGGAGGGAGGGAAAATAGGACTGCAGCAATGTAGATCCTCGAACATCTACATTTATGGTAGGTACAAAACTGTACTATGTTCTTCGTCTCACATTGCTGCAGTCATAACCATTGGGTAGAATCCCAAAGCAAAGGAAAAGGGAGGCTGGCAAACTAAATAGCATTAGGAGCTGCTAACATACCTTGTAAAACTGCAGTAGCAAACCCAGCCCTGGACTTGGAATAAAGAGGGAGATGGTAATGCTTAGTAAAGGTGTGTACAGAACTCCAAGTAGCTGCCTCCAAAATATCCTTAGTAGCTACCCCCCTCAAAAAAGCAGTAGATGTGGCAGTAGCCCTAGTAGAATGAGGCCTGATTCCAGCAGGAACATCCTTCCCATGATAAGAATAACAAAAAGCAATACATTGACCAATCCACTTAGAAATAGTCTGCTTTGAAACAGCTTTCCCTTGTGAACCCAAAGCAAAGGAAACAAATAACTGTTGAGTCTGCCTGAACTCCTTAGTTCTGCTCAAATAATAGCGTAGCTGTCTGTGGATATCTAAAGAATGCAAGACTTTTTCCCCCCTATTTTGGGGATCAGCATAAAAAGTAGGCAAATGAATAGACTGGTTCAAGGCCACATTAGAAATCACTTTAGGCATAAAGGTAGGGTTAGTACGCAAAGAAACTCTATCCTTATGGAAAATCAAAAGGGTTCAACTGCCATGAGTGCCTGCAATTCAGATACCCTCCTAGCAGAAGTAATGGCCAACAAAAAAGCAGTCTTCCAAGACAAAAACTTCAAGTCAGACGTAGCTGCAGGTTCAAAAGGAGGTAAAGTAAGCTTTTCTAACACAAAATTGAGATCCCAGGAAGGAGTAGGAGCTCTGCGTGGGGGTCTTATATTCTTTGCCCCTCTAAGAAACTGTTTGAACAAAGGGTGAGAAAATAAAGGAGGGTCACAATCATAGTGAGCAGAAATGGCTGCAGCATGAACCTTCACAGAAGAGAAGGACAAACCCTTGTCCAGTAACTCAGTAAGATACTGAAGTGCAAAACTCAAATTAGGCACTGAAACATCAAAGCCCTTTGTTGTGCTCCAAAGAAAAAATCTCTTCCATTTATCCGCATAAATCTTTCGAGTACTAGGCCGCCTTGCTTCCAAAATGACATTCAAAACCTGTTGAGGAAGCTGAGACCCTACCGACTCCATTACAGAATACGCCAGGCAGCTAGATGCAGGGACTGCACTCTGACATTGAGTAAGTGAGTGTTTGACTGGGATAGTAGATGAGGAATCTGAGGCAAAGGCCAAGGAGGCTCCTGAATTAAACTCCTCAGCAGAGGATACCAATGCTGACGTGGCCAATCTGGTGCTATTAGAATCATGCAAGGTTTGTCCCGCCTGGCTTTCAAGAGTACTTTGGGGAGAAGAGGCAGAGGAGGAAAAGCATAAACGTGAAGGTTGTTCCAACTGAAAGATAGAGCATCCACTTTCCAAGCATTTGGGTGAAACATTTTTTGTGCAAAATTTTGGCAGTTGGAAATTTAGTGGAGAAGCAAACAGATCTATGTCTGGAGTTCCCCAAGCCACTGCCAACTGTTTGAAAACCTGAGGATCCAGTTTCCACTCGTGGGGATCCACAATTTGCCTGCTCAAGACATCTGCTAGTGAATTCAGTGCCCCTGGCAGGAACCGTGCTTGAAGATGGATGTGTAAACTTAGAGCAGTCTCCCACAATATCATTGCTTGTCTGCAAAGGGGATAAGAATGGGTTCCTCCCTGCTTGTTGATGTACCACATGACTGTTGTGTTGTCTGTTCGAATCAACACCTGTCCCGGCTGAAGTAGGTCCTCGAAGGCCATCAAGGCAAATTGAACTGCTAACATTTCCTTCATGTTGATATGCAAATGTAGAAGTCTGGGAGGCCACATGTCTTGTATCCATTTCCCATTGAAGTGTGCTCCCCAAGCCAAATCCAAGGCATCCGTCATTAGAATCTGACTTGCCTCTGGTTGAGACACAGAGAGTCCCTTGTTTAGGTGACATTCCTGAGCCCACCACAAGAATTCCTTCTGGATGCAAGGTAAAATCCGAACTACTTTGTCCAAACCGTGGCAGTGTTGAGTCCACACATTTTTGAGATACCATTGTAGCTTCCTCATATGCAGTTTGGCATTGGGAAGTACTAGAATGCAAGATGCCATGAACCCCAAGGCTTGAAGGACTGTCCTTGCAGTCAGCCTGGACATTGTTGATAATTGCTGGAAGTACAGATGAAGAGATCTTTGTTTGTCCGGGGTCAGAAATGCCATCTGAGAAGCTGTATTCAGTCTCACACCCAGAAAGCACATGTCCTGAGAGGGCACTAGACTGGACTGTATTTCGTTCACAGAATACCCTAGGCACCTTAAAACTGCCATTACATACTGAAGATGCTGTAGTAACTTGTCTTTGTTTTGAGCAAGAATCAGGCAATCGTCCAGATAAGGATAAATTTGTATTCCCCTCTGTCTGAAGAAGGCTATTACAGGAGCCAGAACCTTTGTGAATACCCTGGGCGCAGTAGATAAACCAAAGGGCAATGCAGAGAACTGATAATGAGAAGTACCAGCCCGAAACCTCAGGAATCTCCTGCAACTGGGCCTGATAGGTATGTGAAGATAGGCCTCTTTGAGATCCAGGGTCACCATCCAATGATCTTTGCCTAGCATGGGCAGAAGTTGTTGTAGAGTTAACATCTTGAACTTTGGAATATCTAGGTAGGTATTGAGAATGGACAAATCCAGAATCAGCCTCCAAGTGTTTCCTTTCTTTGGCACTAGGAATAGACGGGAATAAAACCCTAGGCCCACCTCTGATGGAGGGACCACCTGAATTGCCCTCATCTTTGAAAGCAAGGAAATTTGCTCCTGAGCCTCTCGCCTTTGTTGAGGAGGCACATCCGGCATGCCTCGGAACGGAGGAAAAGTGTGAAAATAAAACTTGTAACCTAGATTTATAATATCCAACACCCATTTGTCCTGGGTGACCAAATGCCAGTTTTGATGAAAAAGTCCCAACCTTCCTCCTAGAGAAGCTGCCAGTAAAGAAGGGTCCGGCAGCGGAAGACACATGTCATTGGGTCTGTTTACGAAAGGACTGACCCCTGCCCTCACCAGAAGACTGAGCAGGAGAACTCCAAGTCCTAGGTCTGAAAGAACCCTGAGCGTGAGTCCTGCCTCTACCACGTCTAGACCTGCCCTTAGACTGATAATCTGATGAAGGATAAGACCATCCTCTAGCAGGCCAATTCCTACTAAACCTAGGGGGCTGCACCTGCATAAAATCCTTGACCGCCTGCATAGACTTAGCCTTATCTTCCATTTTTTTCAAAACTGATTCCACAGGAGGACCAAAAAGTACTTCAGATTGTAAAGGTGCATCCAAAATCCGAGCTTTAACATGCTCTGACAAATTTTGCTCCTTAAGCCAGGCATGTCTACGAATTACTGACCCTGTAGCAGCCACCCTGGAAGAAGCCTGAAGGGCATCAAAACCACACTGCAAAGAATGTTTGCCAACCTGATCTGATGCATGTACCAACTCCTGGAGCTCCTGACACTCTATACCCTCAGATAAGGCATCCACTTTAGCCTTCAATTGGCTTAACAAAAAATTCTGATACTTCAGCATATGAAATTGGCAATTCAAAGCCCTCATAGCTAACGTAGAGGAGGTGTACACTTTTTTCCCCCACCTATCTAACGCTCTAGAATCTTTATCCACAGGAACAGGATTCTTAGCCACCGAAGCCCTAACACCCTTCGGACCTTGAATAATAGTTTCTGGGTCAGCTCTAGGACTCTTATACAAATACTTATGAGCCTCTGGAACTCTGTAGTACCTATCAGGCTTACCAGGGGCAGGAGGCAAAGAATCAGGGTTAAGGGAAGACTCAGAAAAAACATCCTGAACAACATCTAAAACAGGAGGAATAGCCAAGGGCCTATGTTGAGGCAGAAACAAAAATTCCCTAAGCCTTTTCCGAGAGTCAGAGAAATCCTGACCTTCCCACTTGAAATGTTCCCTCATGGAATGTAAAGTTTCAGAAAAAGAAAAATCCTCTGGAGGAGAAGCAGAAGGACAGGAGTCCTCTGCCTCCGAATCTGAATAGGAAGGGAAATCTCGAATTTCTTCAGCTGAAGAGTCAGAGTAGTCTGAAGAATGCTCCATCCCCTCTAACTCTGGCTCCACCCTAGGCCTCTTCTCTGGGGGGGGCACAGAACCCCTGATTAAAGTAATCAAATCCTCTGCCATTTTCAACATATGCTTTTTTGGGACAGGGGTAGGAGAGCCAGAAGTATGACCAGGGCCCACAGAACCAGATTTAGCCTTAGAATGGCCTTTAGCCACTGAAGTAGAAGGCCTAACAACCTTTTGCAAAGATGGCACCACTGATACCTGGGAAGCACCCTCAGCTGGGCCTAACTCTGGAGAAGCCAACGCCTGTAAAAGTAAAGGTTCCCCCTGGGATTCAGCCGAAACCTCGGCTGGATCCACAGATTCAACCGGAGGCTCCGAAGAACCAGCGTCCGCAACGGACGACTCATCCGGTTTAGACCTCAAAGATTTATCTTTGCGCTTTTTAGCGGTAGCGGGCGTCGGAGGATCCGACGGCATGTTATAGTTACACCGCTTACCAAAAACAAGCCTGGCACAGTCTAATCTGCGTTTAATGGTGCGCTTATTAAATCTAGCGCAAAAGTGACACCCGACCACGTCGTGCTCAGGCCCCAAGCAAGGAATACAGAAAGAATGATGGTCCCTTATGAGGTATCTGTTTCCCACAAGAAATGCAATTATTAACTTTTTCTGACATCCAGATAACTGAGGCAAGAAAAGACAGAAATTTCCCCAACGGGGTACTTAGCTCAACTTGGTCTTCGGTCTGAAACTCGAAATATGAAAATTTCAGAATGCTGAACGGCACTTGCAAACGCTGCTTCTGCTTCGGACCACGCGGCAAGAAAGACTGGGGATATGGCGTCGGTCATGCGCTTAAGTACCAATACGTACTGACGTCAGTTCTGGGCGACAATGACCGACGCCAGCCTAGCTCTTTGGTATTCGGGCCGACCGAGGACAGCGGACTACCCAATGGTTATGACTGCAGCAATGTGAGACGAAGAACATCAACAGATCCAATTTTTTTTTTTTTTTTTTTTTTTTTTTTTTTAAGGGAACTGCATGAACGCAGTCCCCCACTACCATAAATTATGCAGTTGAGTTTCCCATGTTTGGGGAAGTCAAAATGAAATGTGCAATGGAAGAGCTTCACCATGGGAAACCACCTTCTTAATTGTGGTATTTCCCCTGTCAAGTTTGTCCCTCTCCAGCTGTCTCGACTGATTGGGTTACTGCCTAGCAGCAGACCAAGCCAGCAACTTTTCTTCCATCACAGCTTCACCAGTGCTTAAGCTGTTCATCTCAGCCCTACTGAATGGCACAGAAATTCATAAATTATATACATACATACATATATATATATATATATATATATATATATACACACACACACACACACACACACACACACACACACACACACACACACACACACACACACACACGTGTGTGCGCGTACACGTACATATATAACGTATTTTATATATATATATATATATATATATATATATATATATATATATATATATATAGATATATATATATACATATATAGGAATGCCTGTATTAACAGACTAGGCTATAATTATAACACAGCTCCCAGAAACTAACTCTGTTTACAGATTTCTCTTCTCTTTTTTGTGGATGACGTAAACCGGTAGAGTTCATCAGGAGAGAAGTTGAAAGCACATCTACAAATGGTTAAAACTTTCTCAGATGAGAATGACTGTCTTGATAAATGTGCAAAAGCAACCTTCAAAACAGCAAGCGAAACACAAAGAGAAGATCAGTCTATGTGACACAACCTGAGCAGGAGGGAATCTACAAATACTTGGAAACAGATGAAAGATCAGTAATAAAACATGAACAAATAGGAATAAAGCTCAGTAAGGAATACTTTGGAAGACTAAAAGTAATATTGAAAACTACCTTGACATCTATGAATAAAATCCAAACTATAAATCAATTTGCTTTTCCTATTCTAGCTTACAGTTTAGGGGTGATTAACCTAAAAAGTACTGGATCAATTGGATATGAAAATAAAAAATGTTCCATGTTTATCAAACTAATTAGATGAACAGATCTGCAATCATGTGACTGCATTCATATCTGTTAACCTAATCATATCTAAACATAAAGAAAGTTTTAAAACATGAGAAGAAATCTAAGATAACAACTTTGCTTAGTTTAGCATAAGCATTTCAGTGTCAAGCAAGAATGGAAATGAAACCACAAATAGACAAAAATCAGACAGCAACTGAATGTGCCAAAAAAAAAAAGAAAAGAAAACAGAAAACATAAGGAAAAAAAAACATTTCAGATGGAAATAATAGTGGAAAAGTCACAGTGAGATCTCCTGAACAATCTCCTGTTGACTAAGATTTGATGCAAGAATGGTTAGGGAGATGTGAATTGAAACCAAAACATTAAAGGCTAATAAAAGCGGTCCAGGAGAGCACATACAAGTAGGTTAACAAAGTCTGTTGAAAAGATGGGAGAAAAAGACAAATGCAGGTTCTGTAATAAAAAAACCTGTAGAGAGTCTTGCATATCGTTGCTTCGTGTGATGCACTCATGGTAAAGGACATGTATGCTGAAATGCACAATAATGTGCCAAAACTGCAGCACTGGGTATTGTGCAAACACTACTATACCAAACTAGCTTAGAATGGGAAACATGCACCGAAAAGCATTACAGAAAATGATGAAATTTACATCACATGGGATCACCCATTACCAAAAGTCCAAAAAATAGATGCGAGAAAAATAGATATAGCAGCCTACAAAAAAAAAAAAAAAAAGACAAAAGTAGCACTGACCATCAAAATTGCTACATGCATTGACTATCAAAATTGTTACACCCTATGATTACAGTCTTAATACTGGGATTTGCAAGCAGAAATAACAACAATGTGCAAGATGGATACCCAGTAGTAGGAACAATAGGACTCATAAAAAAGTAATTTACAGTCGTATTTAGATATGTTACCAGTACATGTAACCCCATAAGAATTACAGTAGGAAGCAATTCTGGGCACACTGCAGGTGCTGCAAAGAGAACTCATGGCTAACATCAGAAACTGACACAATAGTAACTTCATTAACTTTACTCATACCTTGATTTAAGAATGTGGTTCATTCTAGTTGTGGTATTACAAACCCAAAATACTTAAGGAATTAAACCAGGAGTGGAAGAATGGACTATACTGTAACCTTCCAGAATTCTGTCATCATAACAGGAGTGTTCAGGTGACTGACGTACAGTATGGGCCATAGGTCATTCTTCTTCTTGGTAACTAGGAAGAATCAGGAGTAGGCTTTAACAAGGGCTGTAGTATAGCAGATCTGGTGGGTCACAGTAAATCTGTAATGCCTAATGTGAGTATTTGCAAATAAGTCTCCCTTAGAAAAGGCACTTTTCAATGCAGTAGATGTTCAATATGTACTCAGGTGGTTAATAATATTTCAAGAATAAATGGGATAGGTTTTAGTCCCAATAAAGACTTTTCATACAATGCAGCAGGAATTATTTATATTTTAAGGTGTTTGTGTGATTTATTTTATGTGGGAAAAAGCCAGAAGGCATTTAAGGTCAGATTCCAAGAGCATATTAGAGATATTAAAATATACACAGTGAAAGTCCTTTAGCTATCACTTTAAAGCTTGCTATCAAAGTAATCCAATATTTATAAAGAGTTGTGTTTTAGAAGAGATTATTTTGAATGTAGGGGAATTGGTTTCTCTTAAAGATAAATTACTACATAAAGAGGCAGTGTATATTTTAAACTATAACACTTTGCCAACGGGAGGGTTAAATAATGAATGTAACTGGACGTTTCTAATCAATTAATTCTGTATTTTGTGTGTTAAATGTTTTATTGGACCCATTACATATACTGTAATTCTGTGTGAAGTATTTACTCCTTGAAGGCATTGTTGCAGAGGTGCTAGAGGTGAACAAAGGTATTATTTCCTCCATCTGTGGCTGTTGTTTTGGATTTTTGATCCTTTGGTTTATGGTTTTGCTCTTTGTCACGGCCACAGATCCATGTTCTAATATTCCTATAATTTTCTGGGAAGATAATAAAGATCTGTTCCAACATTTGACGGAAGACTATGTATTCCATGAGGATGATCGAACTGCAAGAAGCAGAGATGTATCTACTAAGGACTGAGAAAGGCACATCGAAGAAAGGAATCGTTGTATGGAAAATCTGCTTTTGACGGTCGGTGCTAACATTTCTATGAACTCACCCGGTAAACTTCAGGAAATGTGCAAAAGATTAGAAATTTTGCTTTTTAAAGAAAAGAATACTCATTTTAACATTCTGAGTCTTAAAAGGTATTTAGAATTTGATGCCACTCCATGGGGGCTACATGCATTCAAAAGCCCCAGCACACCTTTGACTCAAAGTGAGGAAGACCAGGCTTTTAAATTCAGATTGAACTGCAGTGGCTCATCTCATAAGTGTTCACTGAAGTGAGTTAGAATTTTTGTGGAATGTGATATGGCCAGAGTCATTTACTGAGGTTCAATCTTTGTGTTTGGAGTTAAACTTTACAACTGAATGCCTCCCACTTCGATTCGCTGCTTACGGATGTTAATGATAGCACTATGAACAGGACTTAACTGAAAGAAAGAAAGGTAAATTGGGAAGGGATCTCCGGGACTATAATAACGGTAATACATTTTTGTGGAAGTTTAAATCTCACGGCCAGTTTATATCATTGCGCCAGACAAGAAGTCATAAAAAGCCATTAACTGTCTCTTTTGCATCCTCAGAAGGTTTGTAAATGCTTACGAATTATGATAGCAATGGGGGTGCCTTTTCCCCTTTACCACCTGCTCAAGAATTAGTTTTGCATAAGGACAGGTTTCGGAGAGCACCCAGTCAAATGAATGGATCGATGAATGAGAGGAAAAGGAGGAGAAACGGACAGGACCAATATAATAATCTGAAGGAAAGTCAACCAGCAATATAAAAAGGGTAGACTGCAATAACTGTGGACTGAATGCTGGTACATTATGTAATGACACGCTTTCTTTAATTATTAATATTTCTGGTTGTGTCTTACCCGATTTGTTAAGAATCAGTTTTGAATTTGGGGCTGAAATTTGTGCCAGCAATGCTCTCCTGACTACACAATCTTAAATGAGAATTTTTTCAGTTGGTTTGCAAACTACATGTTGTATATTTTTTTGTGACCAACAGTTAGAAAGTGAGTGTGGGGGTGTTATGGACAGTAGTTCAGATGAAAGCTTTTATTCGTGTGCTTCATATGAAGATGAATGGAATGAGATTCAACCAAATACATACTGTTCTTTGGATACTTCAGGGGTAAGTTATAAAAGTACCTTTATACCCCCGTTTAACAATAAGTATATTCAGTTTTCTTCAGCTTTGAATTTTTTAGTTGAAGAACTATTTAAAAAAATGTATAAAATCTAAACATATTAAATATAATTTAACAAAAGCACAATGGCCTGTTTTAAATAGTATGGGTAATGATTGTGAATTACTCATAAAGCCGTACGATAAGGGCAACAAAATTGTTGTAATGAATTATAAGCAATATGCTGAAATGCATTATGAGCTTTTGAATGACACTCGTGTATATGAAAGATGTAACACTGCTTGTTAAAATGAAGCACTTGAAGAGTATCAATTATTATTGCACAAAGGTTTGAGATTAACAAAAATGACATAGAAAAAAAGTTTTCTGTCCAGGGATATGATCTAGCTATATTTTACTGTCTACCTAAAGTCCATAAAGGTTTAGATAATTTAAGAGGACATCCTACTGTGTTCTGCCTGCAAATATTTTCTTCACAATATCGGATTGTTTTTACATGAATACCTTTTTTCATTTGTCATAAAAACCCTCTTCTTATATGGGTTCTATTTTAAAAGATCGAAGCTTTACTTAATCGAATAAGTAAAGCTCAAACTTGTAATATCAAAACCATAAATTGTCGAAAAAGAAGTTATGTCCTTACCATAACGTTCCATGTGGAGTGTTCATCTCGCCTTTGTTCTTACACATGGGTGTCGGACCGCTTAGCAAAGCTTTGCATCTAGAAGAAGCTCGAGACCAACCTACCTCCCACAATTCCCTCTGCCTCTACCTCAGATCTAGTTTGCAAGAAAACAACACCAGATCCAGCAATAACAAGGTAATCACCCATAAAGAATACATACGTATACATAAGGGACATAACTAGCTCAACCAGTAGAACAACAGAGAGACAACTAGTGGGAAACAAACAGACCAGACTTCTAATCTGTATGTTCTTCCAGACCTGAGGGTGGGGATGTAAGAACAAAGGCGAGATGAACACTCCACATGGAACGTTATGGTAAGGACATAACTTCTTTATGTGAGAGTGTTCAATCTCGCCGTTTGTTCTTACACATGGGTAGCGTCCCTAGCTCCGTTACCCTGAGTGACTCACGGAAGAACGTTCCTGAGCACAGTGGAACCAAAAGATGCTCTGTCCCTGGAAGTCCTGTCCACTTTATAATGAGTGATGAACGTATGCGGTTTAGACCAAGTGGCGGCTGCACAAATAGTGTCCAAAGGCAGACGAGCCGCATGAGCCAAAGATGTGGAAACTGATCTAGTAGAATGTCCCTTTGGTTTGGTGGGCAAACTCTGATTAGAAGCAGAATAAACAAAGGTTATACAATCAGTTAGCCATTTGGAAAGTGTACGCTTCGTCACTGCCATGCCCTTTTTGTTGTCCGCAAAGGCTATAAAGAGTTGGTCCACTTTTCTATGGTCTTTAGTTCTATCTAGGTAGAATCTGAGTTGTCTATGAACATCCAACTTGTGCAATATATATTCCAGCTTATTGGAGTGGTTTTTGAAAAATGTAGGAAGCTCAATGGACTGATTAATGTTGTTAACTGAACAAACCTTAGGGAGGAAGGAAGGGTTGGTGCGTAATGATACCCTGTCCGGGTGAAAAATTAAATATGGCTGCTTAATAGAAAGCGCCTGAAGTTCTGATACTCGTCTGGCTGAAGTGATGGCTACCAGGAAAAGAGTTTTCCAGGACAAGAACTTTAAGGAACAGGAAGAAGCTGGTTCAAAAGGTGGTAAAATTAGTTGGGATAAGAGTAGATTTAGATTCCAAGGGGCTGTAGGTAACCTAACTGCTGGTCTAAGATGAAAGGACCCTTTCAAGAAGGCTTTACAAAGCCTATGCGCCATAATGGGCGCTCCGTTCTCTCCTACATGAAAGTTAGAAATAGTGGCCAATTGAACTTTTAAAGTGGCAGTAGAAGCTCATTGATGAAACAGCATGGACAGGAACTCCAAAATCTTGTTTAGAGGGGCTACTAAGGAATCTAAATGCTGTGTAGTCGCCCAGTAGACGAAACGTTTCCACTTACCGGTGTAAATTTTAGTAGTGGAAGCCTTATGAGAGGCTACCAGAATGTCCTGAATCGCCGGAGAGAGATCAGACCTGGCTAAGTAGGGAAGCGGAGCAGCCAAGCTGCTAACTTGAGGGACAGGAGTGACGGGTGGGGAGCTCCTGACGAATGAGTCAGTAGGTCTGGCACCGGGTCCAGAATCCAGGGCTCCCGCATTTGGTGAGCTTGAAGAAAGGGAAACCAAATCTGTCGAGGCCAGAATGGGGCAATGAGAATTATAGTCCTCTCCTGGTCCTTGGCTTTCTGAAGAAATCTCGGTATCAGAGGTATAGGGGGGAAAGCGTACAGGAGACCCGGGGGCCAATCGTGAATCAGAGTGTCCCTGGGGACATCCCCTGGAGGGGGTAAAAGGGCAAAGTAGCTTCTGCATTTGGTGTTCATTGGAGACGCAAACAGATCGCAGCAAGGCTGGCCCCACTTGCGGAAGATCCTTTCCACCACTATCTGGTTGAGGGACCACTCGTGAGGTAACAGGATGGCTCTGCTCAACCTGTCCGCTATGACGTTGGATAACCCCGGGATGTGCGTTGCTATCAGAAAGCGACCCGTGGATTCTGCCCATTGCCAAATTCTCATGGCCTCTCTGCACAACTGGTAAGATTTGGCTCCTTCTTGTTTGTTTATGTACCAGACTACGGACATGTTGTCCGTCTGAACTGCAATGGTCCCTAGAGGTAGAAGGGGGGAGAAGTGTTGCAACGCCAGAAACACTGCCCTCATCTCTAGAACATTGATGTGCAGGTTGTACTCTAAACTGGTCCATTCGCCTTGGACTGTCTGTCCCTGAAAGATGCCCCCCCACCCTATCAGGGAAGCGTCCGTGGTCACTGTGGCTGTTGGTGTGGGTAACACAAACGGTCGGCCGCTGACGAAATTGTGATTCTGTAACCACCAAGACAGGTGTGCTTTGCAGGTATTCGTAATGTAAATCTCGTGTGTCAGTGGTAACTGTTGGAACGACCACTGTGCGAACAGCAGCCATTGGAGAACTCTCATGTGTAGCCTTCCCCATGGGAACTGCAATGAGGGAAGCTGACATGAGTCCCAAGACTTTCAGGACTAGTTTGGCTGAGGATTTTTTGGACAATAGTAGGAGAGATACGTGTTCTTGTAGGGAAGCTATTCTTGCGGGGGGGGGGGGTTTTAGTAGCAAAGAACGGGTATCCAGATCTGCCCCTATAAATGAAATATGCTGCGAGGGCTGTAACGCAGATTTTTCGAAATTTATCAAAATCCCTAGCTGAACACAAAGGCTGAGTGTGTAGTCCCTGGCCTGTATAAGTTGACGCTCTGTGGTGGCAGTAAGGAGCCAGTCGTCCAGATACGGAAACACCCGGAATCCTAGGTGTCTCAAGTGAGATGCTACCACTGCCATGCATTTGGTGAAAACACTGGGGGTCGAGGTTAGACCAAAGGGCAGGGCCTGAAACTGAAAGTGGCTGGCTCCCAGCCGGAAGCGCAGGTGATCTCTGGACGCTCTGGCCATTTTGATGTGGCCTGAGATCTATTGAGCACATCCAGTCGTCGTTCTGTAAGAACAGAAGGATCGATTGAAGCGTGACCATCTGGAACTTTTCTTTCTTCACATATGTATTGAGATTGCTTAGGTCCAGAATTGGCCTCCAGTCCCCTGTCTTTTTTGGAACTAAAAAGAACCTTGAGTAAGTTCCGGATCCTCTTTGGTCTGCTGGGACTGGTTGGATGACTTTTTTTCTAGCAGCTTTGAGATTTTTATAGCTGCAGGTTCTCGCAGATGGGGTGGTACATCTGGGAACCTTTTTTGTGGTAATGGGGGGAATACAAAAGGAATTTTGTAACCTCTGGTAATAATGCTTTTTACCCATTTGTCTGAAGTAAGGTTTTGCCAGGCCTGAGGGTATAAAGCTAAGCATCCCCCGACTGCCTCCAGAGCAGGACAGTCGGGCCTCCTCTCAGGAGTGCTGGAAAGGCTTCCCAGGGATGGTATCCCTGTCGCCTTGATTCTGCGGACTCCCTCTGCCGCCACGGCGGCGTCTTCCACTTCTGCCCCCCCCTCTGCCTCTGGAGGGGGCATCACCCTGTGTGCCTGGGAAAGAACCCTTGAGTTTACGAAACCACATCTTTCCACCTCGTTGCCCTTTGGGGTACGGTCTGGATGGGGTGGGAAAACAGACTCCGACAGCAAACAGAGTCTTTCCCTCCTGCTCACACCGGGTTAGGGTCTCCTTTACTTTGGGGCCAAAAAGAGTGGCACCATCAAAGAGGGCGTTAGTAAAAGAAGACTTGAAGGCTTCCGCAAAGGAGCACAGGCGCATCCAGGATTGTCTACGAAGAGCAATCGCTGAAGCTGCAGCCCTACTCGACCCTTCGGCCGCATACGAGATGAGCCTCATGGACGAGTTCACAATAGATGTAAGGGTATTGAGCTGTGCTGTAACCCTATCCGAGACAGCAGCATCTGTCCTACCCTGGAGGGTATCTCCCAACTCTTTGACTAGATCCCTCTGTAATCGTGTGAAGTGTGTCAAGTAGTTCAGTGATCGCATGGAAAAAGTCGCTGAGCTGAAAATGCGCTTCCCATATCTGTCCATGGTCCTAGAGTCCCTGTTAGGAGGGTGAACAGACGAGGAAGATTCGGACATCTCCTTTTTCGTGGCTGCTGCCACCACCATAGCGTCCACTGGAACTCCCTTAGTGAGGTATGACTTATCCTGAGGGGCAGTTATATATTTGTTAGGCTTCCTGGGAACTGGCTCCACTGTGTCAGGTGCCTCCCACGCCCTTTGAGCAATTAATTCCATTAACTCGAAGGGCGGAGTAACCCAGGAGGAAGAAGGGCGAGCACCAAATGCCTTCAGCAGAACCGACTCATCCACAGAAGGGGGTAGGGCCTGGCAATCACCTCTCTGTTTCAGGATCTCCAGGATGTCAGAAAAGGAGACATCCTCCGAGGGTGATTTTGGGGACCCCTCTGACTCATCTAAGTCAGTATCCGATGTTAAGGATTCTTGTGGAGAATTTAAGTGCCTCCTCTTGCACAGTCTCTTCCACGGAACGTCATCGGGGGGGGCATCCGATGAGGCTTCCGAGGAAGAAGGGGCTCCCTCTGGGAGTGGCTGAGACACTGGTGCTCGACGCTTTTGTGTAGTCGTGGGTGCAGAAGAAGACAACGGACCTTTATGGGAGGGAGAAGTTGCTTCTGCTGAAGTGGTTGTCTGAGAAGACAATACCTTCCTCATAAGGTCGAAGGCCCCCCAGACCCCGAGCCGAGGAATCCCCCGGTTTCGAAGAACGTGGAAGTATCTCCGACGCGGAGGTCAAGGGCATCGACCCCGAGGACGGAGCCGAAGTGATCCGTGCCGAGGCACCGAGGGGGAGAGTCGGCACCGAAACATCGGTCCGACTCTCGGTCCCGGAACCAAGGATAGATCGTCGGCTCAGCGAGTCCAGTAATGGTTCCGACGGAGTCGAGGTCAACGGTGCCAACCGAGAAAGGGACAGTTCTGGCACCAAGGGCTCCACTATCATCAGATCAACATCTCCCGGCTCTGAAGGCTGAGTAGGTCTCGGAGGAGGATCAGATGGAGATAAAGGAAGGCCTTCAAGTCTCGACACCAATTGAGAGGAGACTGAAATGAGTTTGGACAGGGCCGTGTTCTCCATTAACGTCTACACCACACGATCTACGTCGGTGTCGGAGAGGGGCCTGGAAGATCAAGTCGAAGGAATCGAGGACGGAGCCGACCTCAATAGAGCAGGAGGTGGAAGCTCCGTTACCGGTTCCAAGACTCGAGGCTCGGTGACAGACAGAAGTTCGACACTCGGCCCCGAAGTCTGTGGAACCGGTGAACGAACCTTAAACGAAGAACTCGGAGCCGATGACATGGGCTCCGATGTCTTCGACTCCTTCGAGGATTTAGAAGCCTGGTCTGACTTGTCAAGAGCCTCTTGGAAGGCAGGCTTCAAAAGACCTCTGTCCATAAGCTTCCTGTGCCTATCTGTCATGACCCTTCCACTAAAAGAATGACAAATAGAACAGTCATCTTGTAGATGGAGAGGGCCAAGACAGTAGACACAGGAGCTATGGTTGTCGGTGACAGACATCTTCTGCCCACACTGACACCTCTTAAATCCTGATTTAGCTTTTTCAGACATCCTGTAAGAAAAGTACTGTACACTATCAATAACACTGTCAAAATAGGTTAGTATCCACAGTCACAGCAAAAATAATGTCAAGAATCAAATTCCAAGTTTAGTAGTACGTGGGGTAGGCCCCAAGGTAAACCTAAACTATATATATACATATATAAACTATATATATAAGAGTAGATAAAGGATGACCAGACCACACACATACACACACTAAATATATATGTCAAGAATCCTAAAATTTTCAAGAAATTTTTCAAGAAAAAGTTAGCTTATCTTCCCAGTTGGTCAGAGCTCTTCAAAAACGATGCAATCGGTTGCAGCGGCAAACTAGATCTGAGGTAGAGGCAGAGGGAATTGTGGGAGGTAGGTTGGTCTCGAGCTTCTTCTAGATGCAAAGCTTTGCTAAGCGGCCGACTTGGAGCCGATACCCATGTGTAAGAACAAACGGCGAGATTGAACACTCTCACATCATCGGATTTAACCCAGGGAAACACTTCCTTTGGCCGTTATGAATATGCCCGTTTCTCTAATTTGGCACGATCTTGGAGTTGGTATATTTAGGTGGGGGGGGGGTATTTCGGATGCAAAGTTTTTTTTTTGATTCGGCCAACAGAAGCGTTTCCCTTGGTTGAATCGGCCGTTCAGCAATCTTAGCTGTCGATATTACAAGATCGAGCTTTAGTTATTCGATTAACTAAAGCTTCGATGTTGTAATATAGAAGACTTATATTAGGGACACTCAAGATTTTATAGATAAACTATCCGGTTTAAAATGGAATAAGGATATGTACTGGATGGTATTGGATGTTCAGAGCTTGTATATGAACATCCAACATCGACATGGTATTCAATCTTTACAGTATTTTCTAGAAGATATGAATCTCCACAATACAGCATGACAGTGGGCTAAGTTTTGCCTTGAAAATACATTTTTTATTTTTAATAATGGAATCGGCTGACTAATGTTATAATTTTAAAAAAAAGTTGTTTTTTTTTTTTTTTTTTTGGGCGTTCTTATTTAAGAAGAAAGAAGTCCGTGCTGACATCATGCGTTCTTCTTTAAGAAGAACGGTCGCGGGTGTGCTGACATCATCGCGCGCATATTTTCAAGTTTTGCAAGCGGGAACTCACATGGACAGACGGTTTTGGGGTTCGCAAGCGGAAAATGGGACCACGAGAGGGAACTGAAATGGACGGATTCACAAACGAGAGGAAACTAGCGGAAGATGGGACACTTTCAGAGTAAGTGTGTGTGTGTGTGTGTGTGTGTGTGTGTGTGTGTGTGTGTGTGTGTGTGTGTGTATATGTGTCTGTGCATGCGCGCACACACACACAGACACACACAAACACAAAAATATATGTTCATATTGTTCGCTGTCTGTCACAAGCTCGAAAGATAGAGCTTCAAATCCAGCAATACCAAGAAAAATCACAAAAAAATTACATTGCCAAAAAAACAACACTATTGCAAAAATCATCTTCCAAAATTCCATATTGCTCCAGACCCAAAAACAAGAACTAACATGCGTACTGATGGGGCAAATCTGGGAGTTTGTTATTGTAGGTTTTTGGCACTGTGATTTTTAGTATTTTCTTTTCATCATTGCTGGATTTGATGTTCCATCAAGTGCGATGCCAAGCCATATTACATATACTGTATACATATTTTGAAAATAAGAAAGAAGAAATGTATTTCTTTCATTTGAAAAAAGGGCATAAGAACAGACTGCATATAAATTTCTACAGGAGCAGCCATAGTTTTGTAGTGACATTCTCATCTTAAATTTTAGATATACTTCATTTCAAAAGCCTCAGAGAAAACATATATGAAAATTTGACCAGCATATTGTCTTAAATAACTACTTTAATCAACAGGACAGTGTTGTAACAGGAGGACATTTCTGTTTCAGTTATGGAAAATAACCTAATTTCTTTTCATTGTAAGATGAAAGGCTTGTAGATATTTCTGTAAATGTGTAGTACTTTCTTTTGAAGCTTTTAATGTTTTATTTATGTTACAGTGCAGAATACATTGCCCTACTCTGCTGCTTGTAGTATATATGCATGTTAGGAAAAAATGGACTGTTTTGAAGTAAGCACTACTCAAATGTGCGGTGAATACTAAACAATATAGCTTATTTGTTTACTAGCTTGGTTTGAATACCTTTTGAGTATCAGGTCATGTATTGACATGCAGCATTACAGAATTTTCTTTTTCAGTCCTAAGAAGAATAAAATATTTTGTGTGATTTTGGTTCTTATATCATGTTAAGCTAAGTGAATATAACCAAGTTTAAAGAAGGTACAGGAAGTACCAAGAATGAAGGTAGGTATCAAATTTGAGCAAAGAGTGACAGAACAGAAGAAGCTGCAGATAGGTAAAGGAAACAGTCCAGGATTAGCTTTTGTCACACTGGGGCAAAAATGCAATAAGCTGGAATTGAATAAGCTACATTCCTTGCTCTCTTAACCTTAAGCTGAATAAGATTCTTATTCTTGTTTGATACAAGGGATATTATTACAATACAAGCTTATAGAAAGAGAAATAGATGCAACATAACAAGGGTTTGAAGTAGCTTGTGTTCTGCTGTGGAGTAACTGTATGAGGCAATTATGACTGTTAAGAGCTTCCTGTTTGTTATGTCAAGCTCAGTAAAGTTGTGTGTGTGTGAAATGCCCCAGGTGCTACATGGTGGTGGGTAGAGAATAAGGCTTGAACCCTGTCCCTTGGGGACAAGTGGTAAGAGCCTTAATTCCCTACCCACTACCATTTGTAAAAAACAGTGGTAGCATTGTTGCCTGACAGCTACGTGTTTTTTGGTTTGATTCTTGGCTGTCTAGAGTGTTTGTTTCTCCCTGGGCCTCTGCTAAAAATTAGCTTTTCTTTCCCCAAGTCAGACTTTCCTGGTTAACAAATGTTAAAAAAAATGACACATTTGAATATCATCAGACTTCATATTCTTCAGAAAGTGCATGGTAACAAAAGCGTTTATTCTAGCAATTTTCTAAGTGTACAAGATGGATATTTGAAATGTATCACTGTCTTTGGGACTGTATCCCCCCCCACCCCCATTATTGGCTTCATCCAGGTTTTGTGCTAAGGTTGAGAACTATGGTAAGAACTGAATTCACTGCATATGTTTGGGGGCTATATTCCCCCATTACTGGCTTTGTCCGGGTGTTTTCTGCTAAGAGGTTGAGAGCTATGGTGAGAACTGAATTCACTGAATGTTTGGGGGCTGTATTCACCCGGTATTGGCTTTGTTCAGATATTTTGTGTTAAGAGGTTGACAGCTGTGCTATGGTAAGAACTGAATTCACTAAATGGTAGCCATTTAAGTTTCAGTCATTCTTTCACAAAACAGCTGATATGGCGTAGTGGTATGTTGCTCTGACTGTTTTGCACAGGGTCCCCTGGGTTCAAGACGTGGCAGTGAAATGTATGGTGGTAACGGAGCATTTTATTCTAGCAACTTTCCAACATTATACAAGCAATGTTTAAAATGTGTTCCTGGTTTTTGGCCTTTTGTCCCCCCCCCCCAATAACTTTTGGCTTTTTCCAGATTTCTTGTGCTGCAAAGTTCAGAGATATAGCTGAGTGTCGAGTAGATTTTATAAGGAGATGAGAGCTGCAGGGGAGCAAAAGTTTAGTGCTGCTTATGTTTAGTCTGCTTGCATTGTTAATAGCACAACAGATAGTGTACTTGCTTTTGATGCTGAAAGCTGTGGGTTCTACTCCCACAGTAGGTAGATGCATTGCTGATACTGTACTGTGTTGTAAAGGGGGTGGATGCTGCAGTCCTTTTTGGCAAAGATACCTAGTAACTATGAACCTGTTATCAGTTTGCTATCCATTCCCTATTGCGGTATTACTAGCTTATTTTTTATTGCATGCAACAAAGGCAATTTATTCTTCAAGGGCAACAGGCACTTTATTTGTAGATGAAGCAATGACATATAAAGTTGTTTGCTAGCAGCAACCTCTTTTAGTTACAAATTTCTTTAATGTGGATTTTACTACTTCAGAGATTGTGCATATTTTTTTACTGATACTGGTGGACTATAGAAGGTTGAGTAGACTTTTTATGATGGAAATGTTCTGAATTGGGCAGTTTTGTCTTTGGTGTATGCCTTTTATTTCATTGTTTACCGGAAAAATGTTCAAAACAATAAATTTAAAATGCCCTCTGACAACTGTACTGTATTGTACAAGGAATGTAATGTAATACAGTCAGGAAGGCGTATCAAAGAGCATGTGTATGTCATGTTCAAGTAGCCTATGATTTTGAAGACAGCCCAGAGTTAATATTTATCTGCCACTGGCAAAATGTATTTTCTTTGAATGTGGGTTTCAATGCTGTTTCAATGCATGTGAGTTTCAAGGGCAGAGAAGTTTTAATGTTAAGTCTATTTTCATTGTGAGACTGCATTGCTTTGTTTAACATATATGTATTAGAGTTTGTGCTGTAAAATGCAAAATAAGTGGTCCCAGGACAGAACCCTGTGGGACGCCACTTGTGACCGGTTTCGAGTCTGACATGGCTCCAGCAACTCTCACTCTGTGGGTTCTGTCTTTGAGCCAGTTTGCGACCCATCTTGTGACATAGGGGTTTATATTTAAGCTGGATAGCTTATCTATGATGCCCGAGAGGGGTATTGTGTCAAATGCCTTTGCAAGGTCCAGATAGGCTGTGTGGACTACCTTCGCTTCATCTATGGCTTTGGTGACTGTTTCGAAGAAGTCAACCAGGTTCAAAAGGCAGGATCTGCCCTTGACAAAGCCGAACTGGGTAGGATCTAGTGTCTGTAGGTCCCCAATGTCTTTGTTTATGAGCTCCATGATGATCCTCTCCATAGCCTTGCAGACTAAGCTAGTCAGGCTTATGGGGCGATAGTTTCCAGGGTCTGTAGAGGCTCCAACTTTGTGGAGTGGGACCACTGTTGCTGTACGCCATTCTGTGGGCACATATCCTGTAGTGAGGCTGAGATTGTATAGCTGTTTTATTTGAGGGATTAGTTCCTCTTGGAGTTCATGTAGGACGCAACCTGGGACGCCATCTGGTCCCATGGAAGCAGTGTTTTTTTGCTTTGGAGAGGGCAGCCTTCACCTGAGCATCAGAGATGTTTGAGAGGCAGCCCTCTGCCGGGATAGATACTTGCTCTTTTGGGGGGGAGGGGGGGGAGAAGTTTGCACTGAACCTGTCTGCCAGGATATTGGCGATGTCTGTGGGTTCAGTGTATTTTTTGTCGTTTAGAATCAACTCAGAACAAGTCTGGGAGTTGCATCCCAGGTTCCTAACATAACTGAAAAGGGCCTTATGATTGTCTTTGGTGTCCTGTGCAATTTTTCTCTCGAAGCTGGCCTTGGAGGATTTTATGAGGAATCGTAATTTTTTGCTAGTACTGATCAGAGATGCCTTCCCTATTAGGGATTAGTAGCTTCCTCCTTCTGTTGTACAGTTTATTTATGGCAGGGGTCCACCAGACTGGACGCCTGCCTTTGGATGATTGGGTCTTGGTTTTGTTTGGGATAGCATGATCCATGCATTCCTGGAGATGTCCTTAGAATGCGTTTATATAGGATTCTGCAGTTTGGGCCGTAGTTTCCACTGGCCCTGGGGCCTTGAAGGATTCCACTTCGGTTTTGAGAAGTGAGAAGTTCGCCTTTGAGAAGTTTTTCACTGTGGTTTTCTGGGCTGGGGGTGGGGTCGGGATGTGGACATCCAGTGAAATTAATTTATGGTCTGATCTTACCAATGAGGGATATAGAGTCCCCATGTTGGTAATGATCAGGTCTAGTATGTTGTCCCCTCTTGTGGGAGTGGTGACTAGTTGTTCCATAGCATTTGAGTTTATAATTTCCAGGAACCTTTGGGCTAAGGTGCTGGGGCTTGAGTAGTGCTCCCAGTCAATGTTTGGGTAGTTGAAGTCGCCCAATATAATGGTGTTCTGAGAGATCTTCATGTTCTCCAATGTTTTCAGGAAAGCCGAGTGGGATTCCTGACTTTGAGAGGGTGGTCTGTAGGATGCTATAAACTGAAAAGCAGTCTTGCCCACTGTTAGTTGCACATGGATGGTCTCCGATACTTCATGCAATGCCACTAACCTGGAGGTGTGGATATCCTTGATAAATATGGAAACTCCCCCTCCTTTTGTGGTTCGGTCCGGGTTTTGGGGCCGAAAAGCATGATATGAGGTATAGCCTGGTAGTGCTGGGGTGTTCTCTGGAGCCTTGAACCAGGTTTCTGTCACTGCACAGATATCGATGTTCTCCATACTGAGGAGAGCTTCGAGTGCGTGCATCTTGAGGTTAAGACTTCTGGCATTTAGCAGCATTACCCTTAATTTCTTGTTCCTTGTGCTGTCTATGGGGGTGGGTTTGACTTTTGAGCCTTGCCTAAAAAAGGCACTATAGGGGTGGCAAGAGCCTTTGCCAATATCCGAAAGTCCAGTGGTGACAGGTGCAAGCCGTCCCTAGCGAAACAACGTGGCTTGTCGAGCATGTCATCCCAGGCTGACAGACACTGGATCCCCTTTGAATGACACCAAAATTTTAGCCAATTGTTAAAATAGATCATTTTGTCTTTGTACTGTGGCATCATTCTAGGTGAGGGTAAGATGCTGCTCAAGGTCAGGGTCATACCAGCCTGGGCTATATGATCATAGAGCTCCTCTATGTCTCTTTTCATGTAGCCCAGGGAGGTATGTCTCAGGTCATTCACACCAGCATGTACAATGCTTTGGAGTGACCTGAGTGCTTGCGTTATGTGGCGGATCCTAGCACCTGACAGGCAGCTCACCGTGACCTTCTCTTTATTCAGCCTGGTGAGCAGGACGTCAGTGTGTCTGACAACAGAGTCACCTATTACAAGAGTATCAGGTGTGTTATTCAGCCTGCTGTGGCTGCTTGGCACACTGACTTTGTGGGCTATGTGTTGTGCATGTTTTGTTTTGAGGTAGCGTTTGCTTGGATGTCTGCTTTGGAGGTCTCTGTTGCTTAGGTAGATTTTTATTTAGAGCCTCCGAGTATGTTTTTGTGTGTTTATGTGTTTGGTTCGCTGATATGTTGGGACTATGTGATACTGGAGCAAACTCAGACAGCCCTGGTTGAACTATACCTCTCAGTTGTCCATATCTCTGCAGAATGAATAGATATTTGCTTCTTATTTTTGGTTTGTTCCTCATACAATGAAGTCACTAAATGACAGACATTTGAGTTTCAGACGTCATAACCTTCAGAAAAATGCATGCTAATGCAAGACCTGTTATTCTATCAACTGTCAAGTTTATACAAGAGCAATTTTTAGTAGTGTTTGTATGTTCCCCTAATATATTTAGCCTTGTCCAAATTTCCTGCATTAAGAGGTTGAGAGGTATGTGCAAATCGCTTTGTAGAATTAGGAATATCCAAACCTCTCCATTGTCCCCAATTTTGGCTCAAAATGTTGCTCTTCCCTAATAATCCTTCCTCAAATTGGCAATTTTGGAAGAAAATGTGATTGAAGTCTCCTAGAATAATGGTGTTGGCTTAATGCATAGGGACACCATATTAGTTAGGTAGGAGATATGGACTGATGGGGTACATAGAGGGGACCTATAGTTAGGTATGACATAGTAAGGAGTTTTGTTAATGCTAAGCTGGATGCAGAGGAATTCCACGTCATTATCTCACATAGCAAGTCTGGAGATGAAATGTTGTTTAAGAATATGTAGACACCATCACCTTTTCATCTCAGTTGATAGGCCTGAACTTAGCTTAGGCTCTGAAAAGGAAATTGGTTATTTTCTAATTCATGTAGCTATAAATATTCAGTATAAAAACTGTAAGTTTCTGAATGCAAACACACTAGTTAAGCAGCATCATGGTAGGGAGCACTTCAGTACAGAGAGATTCAACTATATACATAGCCCTTTCTGTCAAAAACACACACACACACCATGGTCACACAGAGTTTACAGTTGTTGTAACACGTTTCTGAATGCAAACACACTATTAAAGCAGAATCGTGGTAGGGAGTACTTCAGTACAGAGATATTCAACTATATACATAGCCATGAGTTCCCTTATACCTTTCTGTCAAAAACAAATGCACACCATGGTCACAGAGTTTTCAGTTGTTGTAACTTTGAAAAAATCAATCTATTTATGTATTTCTTGCACTAAAGTTGAGGTGTGTGTGTGACGGAGAGAAATGCCCTAGTTAGCTCTAAAACAGGTGGAATTTATGTGCAACTGTTTTGTTTAGCAAATGGTATCATTATTGTGGTATAGAATTTTAAAGCAGTGTTAGCACAGCAGGTAGCATACATGCATCTTGATGCAAAGGGCTGTAGGTTCTATTCATACAGCATGTACATTTGTATTTTAAGGGGGTATGGTACTGCAGTTCATAGTATGTCCTCCTTTGGATGAGACACCTAATAACTATGAACCTGCTTTTCAGCCTGCCACCCATTCCCTATTGCAATATATCAACTTTCCATTTATTTTAATGCAGCACATGCAATTTATTCTTCAAGGGCAACAGGCACTGAATTTGTAAATGAAACACTGAAATATAAAGTTTTTTTCTAGCAACAACCTCTTCATTGGTTTCAGATCTCTTTAATGTGGAATTATTCAGATGACTTTTACTTCTGCAGAGATTCTGCATACTGATTGATATTGGTGGATTTTATGACAGAAGTTTGAGTGTTCCTTTATGGTTGAAATGTTCTGAATTGGGCAGGCTGTCATTATTGGTTCATATGATTTGTTTCATTGCTTAATGGAAAGATGCTCAGAACTATAAATTTAAAACACACTCTAACAAGTGGTGCTGTGTTATACAAGGGATATAATTCAATTATTATGTAGTATAATAGTCAGGAAGGTGAATCGAAGAACTCTTGCATGTTTCTAAAAATGTGTGCAAGGAGCCTATGATTTGGAAACGGGCCAAAGGTAAACTTACCCTGCCACTGGCCAGATGCATGTTCGTGAAATGTGGGTTCCGATGCTGTTTCAGTGAATGTGGGTTTCAAAGGTAGAAAAGTTTTAATGCTAAGTCTGTTTTTATTGTAAGACTATTGCTTTGTTTAGGTTTAGTAAATGTCTGTCAGTGTTTGTGCTATAAAATTTGAAATAAAAGTTGTAAATGAAATCCAGATATCTGTAGTCATTGTAGAAGTAAAGCATAAAACAAGTATGCACACAGAGATTTGAACAATTTCTATAAAATGGGGAGAAATAGCCAAGTAATGGGACACTGGAATGGCTGCGTGGGCGGGGGGGGTGGGGCAGCATAGGGGGTGGGGCAGTGTGGGCGGGGCTTGGGTTTGCACCCCCCCTGCAAAAAATCCTGCGGGCTCCCTTGTATATATATATATATATATATATATATATATATATATATATATATATATATATATATACACACACACACACACACACACACACACACACACACACACACACACACACACACACACACATACATTTTAAAAATAAGGGTGATGTGCAGAGCTGTAGTAACTACAGAGGGATTAAATTGATCAGTCACAGCATGAAGTTGTGGGAAAGAGTAGTGGAAGCAAGGTTAAGAAGGGACGTGATGATTAGTGATCAGCAGTATGGTTTCCTGCCAGGAAAGAGCACTACAGATGCGATGTTTGCTCTGAGAGTGCTGATGGAAAAGTACAGAGAATGTCAGAAGGAGTTGCATTGTGTTTTTGTAGACTTAGAGAAAGCATATGACAGGGTGCCTAGAGAGGAGTTGTGGTATTGTATGAGGAAGTCAGGAGTGTCAGAAAAGTATGTAAGAGTGGTACAGGATATGTACGAAGGTAGTGTGACAGCGGTGAGGTCGGCGGTGGGAGTGACGAATGCAGTTAAGGTGGAGGTGAGGTTACATCAAGGATCAGCTCTGAGCCCTTTCTTATTTGCAATGGTGATGGACAGGTTGACAGACGAGATCAGACAGGAGTCCCCGTGGACTATGATGTTTGCAGATGACATTGTGATCTGTAGTGAGAGTAAGGAACAGGTGGAGGAGACCCTGGAGAGATGGAGATATGCTCTAGAGAGAAAAGGAATGAAGGTCAGCAGGAATAAGACAGAATATATGTCTGTGAATGAGAGGGAGGACAGAGGAATGGTGAGGATGCAAGGAGTAGAGGTGGCGAAGGTGGATGAGTTTAAATACTTGGAGTCAATAGTTCAAAGTAACGGTGAGTGTGGAAGAGAGGTGAAAAAGAAAGTACAGGCAGGATGCAGTGGGTGGAGAAGAGTGTCAGGAGTGATTTGTGACAGACGAGTACCTGTAAGAGTGAAAGGGAAGATCTATAAGAGGGTAGTGAGACCAACTATTTTATATGGGTTGGAGACATTGGCATTAACAAAAAGGCAAGAGTTTGAGCTGGATGTGGCAGAATTAAAGATGTTAAGATTTGCGCTGGGTGTGACGAAGGTGGACAGGATGAGGAATAAGTATATTAGAGGGTCAGCCTAGGTTGGAAGGTTTGGAGACAAAGCCAGAGAGGCACGATTATGTTGGTTTGGACATGTGCTGAGGAGGGATGCTGAGTACATTTGGGAAAAAGATGCTAAGGATGAAGCTACCAGGTAACAGGAAAAGAGGAAGGCCTAAGATAAGGTTTATGGATGTGGTGAGAGAGGACATGCAGGTGGTTGGTGTGACAGAGCAAGATGCAGAGGACAGGAAGAAATGGAAACACGTGATCTGCTGTGGCGACCACTAACGGGAACAGCCGAAAGAAGATGATGATGATATATATATATACACACACACACACACACACACACACACACACACACACACATACATACATATATATATATATACCAAAAAGATTTCTTTAAGGATCATGTAGTGGGCCACTTTCGATATACAGATGATCTATTTTTTTATTTGTCAGAGAGGTGTAGATGAGGCCCAGGAATTTATACACTCCTTGCAAAACAATAGATTTAATTTTAGATTTGATGGGTTTCAACTGGGAAATCAGGTGAATTTCCTGGATATAAATTTAGACGGGTTGGATGACAGAAGAATAGTTACTACTATTTATAGAAAAATGATGGGAGGGAATATGTTTTTGCATGTTACAAACTTGTCATCCCCCCCACCTTATTACCTTACTGCTGTACGGAGATTTTTTTACGGCTTAGTAAACTTTGTAATAAGGATGCAGTCTTTGATACGGAAGCTCAATTTATAGTAAAAATGTTCCTATATAGAGGTTATAATAAAAACAATGTATTAGGCGCTTGTCAGAAGGTTAGGCAAAAGCGTAATAACCGTGTGGAGACTGTCTGTAAAGGACAAGTTGAAAAATCAAAAAACACTGACACAAATGATTTTCCATTTTTTTAGATACAACATTTCTCGTACTTCGAGTATTAAAGAACAGTGTTATGAGAAAAGGGAGATTTATTTTGTAACAGTTTTTAATGTTCTTAGTGATAAGATTATTAAACTTCTTAAAAACGTTTGGCCTATGTTATTGAGAAGCAGTAAGCTGGCCAAATTATTTTGTGTTAGGCCACAAGTCTCCTTTAAGAAGGACCATAGTATAGCAGATTTGGTGGTTCACAAGTAAATTTGTAATGCCTAATTTGAGCATTTGCAAACAAGTCTCCCTTAGAAAAGACACTTTTCAATGCGGTGGATGTTCAACATATAGTCAGGTGGTTAATAATTTTTAAAAAAAATGGGATAGGTTTTAGTCCTAATAAAGACTTTTCATGCAATACAGCAGGAATTACGTATATTTTAAGGTGTTCATGTGATTTGTTTTATATGGGAGAAAGCCAGAGAGAATTTAAGGTCAGATTCTTAGAGCATATCAGAGATATTAGAAACATATGCAGTGTTAGTCCTTTAGCTTGCCATCAAAGTAATATAATCTGTAATTCTGTATTACGTATTTACTCCTTGAAGGCATTGTTGCTGAGTCGACAGAGGTGAATAAAAGTTTTATTTGTTCCACCTGTGGCTGGTGTTTTGGAATTCCAGATCATTTCTGGTCAGGTGTGACTGTTTAGATGGCCCCTTTGCACAGCTGTTGAGAAATTTCTTGAAATGATGCTCATTTTGGTCGGGTAGAATGTCTGAAAGAGCCTTGCAAGACAGGGTTGAATCAGAATGAAAAGGCATAATGTAGCCTCTGAATACAATTCTCTTCACCTAACAGTCTTATGTTTTGGTCATCCAATTTTGAAGGTAAATAGGAAAGCATTCCCTTTCTGACTCCACCAGTGCTGGCAAAATTTCAGGAATGCTGGAAGGGTTTGCTAGAGAATCGACCTCTAAACCTCTTGGCAATTTCAGGTATCCAGTTTTCAAATTTCCACGGGGGAATCGCACCATTTGTGAAGTTTTATTCACAAGTCTTTCATAACATTTTCTAATTTTTTTCTCCCCCTCCCTCTTCCCATGGCTTACCTAAATCTGCTTTTCTTTTGGACTTTGTCTATTGGTGCATTTTCTTTCTGATAACATAAAACAAAATGTCAGGTTTCAAAAAAATGCAGAAAATGCAAGCATAAAAATCCCACTTCACCATCAACATTTACAATGAGCAGTTTGTTTCAGTGTGGCTCAGTTAAGATTCTGACTGTAACAGTTGCGCTTCTTTTCATTGGCTCATAAAAAAATGATTACCAAATGTCTTCTCCTTGCCACAAGGAGTGATTCAACTGTACTTCTTTTGCTTCTGCAACCATCTCTCAGCAATGCCAAAATTCTCAAGTATTCAGAAACAGATAAAGAAAATACAAAATTAGTGATAGAGAAAAATGGAAAAGGCTAGCTGACACACAGACACTTGCCTAAGATCCCTAAATCCTTCACATCGTCTCCTACTATTCCAACAATGTCAGTTCCAATTACTCTGAGACCTTCAATCCTTATTGCAAATTGTCTCTGAGTATATTAGGAGGGCTAAGTTTCATTATTTGAAGATGTACAGTTTTCTGTGTTTGTATTAAGCTAACAGGTTATGGGGGTCTTTTTTTTTTTTTGGAGGGTTTTCATTAAAACAAAAAGTGTTGTAAAATGTGACATGGGTTCAAATGGATATAACAAGAAACAACTGTATCCCTCCCTTCCTGTTGGTGTCTTGCTGTTATACTTGGTGGCTTTGCAGTTGCCCACCCCTACTATAAGTTTGATCTGGGACACTCCTCCCAGTCTAGTGTCATTAGCTCATTCTACCTAATACAGAGAGAACATTTGAGAAGGCCAACCCACTTAGTTTCCTAACCTTGAGTTATCTTCTGCTTCTCCTCTCTCCTTTTCCTTTACAGAAAAAAAATTGCTAAAATCTCCCAGTGTTCTGCTTAACTGTAAAAAAAAATAGGCTTGTTTCCTGCCTTTCCTGTAACTAGTCTAGTCCAGGTACAGATTTGCTATATCCAGGGCTGTTTGTAGGCCCCCAAGCCTGTCTGTATTGGAGGGAAGCCTGCTAGCTTTATCAGTGGGAATGGTAAGCACTAGGTAACCTATCTACCACATAAGGAGTGGTTTCTGGCCCAGAAATTGTAGTTATTGGCCGTTTGCTCAATTATTCCATCTCTCGCAACTTTCTGATCTAAAAGCCCACATTTGCACTTGTTTCTTTCCTGTAACTAGTCTAGTTCAGATACAGAGTCTTAGTTTTAGCAGTTGAATTTGCTTATTTGTGCTCAGCACTTGTTCAAAACTTATTGCAAGCACTAAATAAGCTACAAATTACTACAGCACTCAACGTTCCTCGTTACCTAGAGGAAAAGAGTTTTTGTACTTACTTTCCTCACTTGCTTAGAGAAAAACAGCTCTTGTACTCACTTTCCTCACTTCTCTAGAGGAAAATAGTTTTTTATTCAGGCATGTCCAACGGTCAGCTCCTCGTGTTCTTTCCTGTCTAGCTGATGAATCTGGGCATCTTGGGGCAATGTAACAATTGCCTAATGTACACAGATAACCCTCTCCTCCTACCATCCAACACTACAACCTGTGAGAGATGAACTTATCTAACCAAACTGGAGGTAAAGCTCTTTCCAACCAAGACTGAACTTGACAGTCAAGAGGAGAAGGTAAACACTTGCACCACACCACACTCATCACATAGTCCCACTAAACCTACACCACCAAAATCAACACATAGAAATACAAAAACATTTGCGGAGGCTTTCAATAATAATCTGGTCAAGCAACAGAGACCTCCAAAGCAGAAACGAAAGCAACTTCCACCCCCCAACACAACCCAAATGACACATAGTCCACAGACTCAGTGTACCACTCAACCACAGCCCATAAGGCAAAACAATGTACCCAGCACTCTAGTCATAGCTGACTCTATAGTCAGGCACACCGATGTCCCACTCACCAGGCTAAACAAGGAGAAGGCTACTATCAGCTGCCTGTCGGGTGCCAGGATCCGCCACATAACCCACGTACTCAGGTCACTCCACAACAAATACAAATATGACTCTGTCATTGTCCATGTTGGTGTGAGTGACCTGAGACATACCTCCCTGGACTACATGGAAAGAGATATGGAAGACCTCTCTGATCTTGTAGTGCAGGCAGATATGACCCTAGCCCTGAGTAGCATCCTGCCATCGCCCAGAATGATACCGCAGTACAAGGACAAAATGAGTGACTTCAACAATTGGCTAAGCTTCTGGTGTCATTCTAAGGGGATCCAGTATCTGTCTGCCTGGGACGACATGGTCGACAGACAATGATGCTTTGCCAGAGATGGCCTGCAGCTGTCACCCCTGGGATTCCAGATACTGGCGAAGGCTCTTGCCGCCCCTATAGTGCCTTTTTTAGGCAAGGTTCAAATGACAAATTCACCACCTTAACAGGAACAGGCAAGCAAAAACTGAGGGTAATGCTACTCAATGTTAGAAGTCTAAAAATCTCAAAATGCACTCCTTAAAATGGAGAATACTGATATCTGTGCAGTGACTGAGACCTGGTTCAAGGCTCCAGAGAGCACCCCTGCATTAGCAGGCTATAACTCATACCACACTTTTTGGCCCTCTAACCTGGACTGGAACACCAAAAGGCAGAGGTGTGTCCATATACATTAAGGATATCCACACCAACAGGCTAGTTGCTCAGCATAACGCATCCGAGGTTATCCTAAGTGTAACTAACTCTGGGTAAAACTGAAATCCAAATTGTAGCTTGCTACAGATCCCCCATCATGCCCCAGGATTCCAGCTCCTCTTTTCTTGATATACTGGAAAATATTAGGGTTCAACCAAACACCCTAATAATGGGCGATTTAAACTACCCCACTATTAACTGGGAAAACTACTCATGTACCAACTCCTTCGCTCAACACTTCTTGGCATTCATAAATTATAATGCCCTGGATCAACTTATACACCCCCCCCACCAGGGGCAACAATATCCTAGACCTAGTCATTACCAACATGAGTGACCGGTGTGCCACACCTAATGTCAAATCCTAATTGGTCAGATATGACCATAAGCTAATCACCCTAGATATCCACATCCCACCCCCACCCTCCATCAAGGAAACCATGGTAAAAAGTTTCCCCAAAGCTAACTTCATGCTTCTTAAGACAGAAGTGACGAACTTCATGACACCCATGGGGATGGACAATACAGTTACACCTGATGAATCCTACACAAATACACTCTATAAGCACTTACACAAATGCATGGCTCGTGCTATCCCAAACAGAACCAAGATGCTATCCTCCAAAAAAAGGAAGCCAATCTGGTGGTTCCCTGCCATAAACAAACTCTACAACAGAAGGAAGAAACTTTGGAAAAGAGAGTAAAATCCCATGAGTGGAGGAGCTCCCTGGTCAGCAGCTCCCTGGTCAGCCTCAGTAAGAAGCTGAGATCCCTTATAAGATCCTCCAACGCTAGCTACGAAAACAAAATTGCCACTGATTCTAAGGAGAACCACAAAGCATTCTATAGCTATGTCAAGAATCTCAATGGAAACACCCAGATCTGCTCTGAGTTACAGCACAACAGCACGAAAAGTACAGAACCAACTGATATTGCCAACATCAAGGCAGATAGGTTCAGTGCTAACGTTACCCCCCCACCACCCCTAAAGGGCCCATATCTATACAGGAAGAATGGAGAGTCCCTGTAATCACAACTACACAGGTAAAAGCTCCACTCTCTAAAGCCAAAAACACAGCATCCATGGGACCGGACAACATCCCAGGCTGCATTTTACATGGACTTCAGAATGAACTGGCTCCCCAACTAAGCACCATGTTTAATAATAGCTTCATGTCAGGCTTTGTGCCCACTGAATGGCACACAGCAACAGTTATCCCACTCCACAAAGGGGGAGCCACCACTGATCCCGGGAACTATCGCCCTATTAGTCTGACGAGCTTGGTCTGCAAGGCCATGGAACGTATCATCATGGAACTCAAACAAACACATTGGTAACCTCCAAACTCTGGACCCCACCCAGTTTGGGTTTGTGAAAGGCAGATCATGCCTTCTGAACCTGACTGACTTCTTTGAGGCAGTCACCAAAGCCGTAGACGAGGGTAAGGTGGATCACACAGCCTATCTTGACCTCGCCAAGGCTTTTGACACCATCCCCCATTCTGGAATTATAGCTAAACTCACTAAACTAGGTATAAATCCCTGTCACAAGATGGGTTGCCAACTGGCTCACTGACAGAACCCACGCTGTAAACGTTGCAGACTCCAAATCTGACTTTAAACCAGTGACAAGTGGAGTACCACAGGGTTCAGTCCTGGGACCTTTCCTGTTTGGTATCTACTTCTCTGAAGTACAGGCTAACACAGAAGGCCTTTGGCTAACGAAGTTCGCAGATGAATGCAAACTAGGCGCCACAGTCATGTCCCCAAATGATGTGGACATCCTACAGAAGGGCCTCACTGAGACAGATGACTGGTGTCAGAGCCATGGCCTCAAGCTCAATACCAAAAAACTCTGTACCCATGAACTACCACATAGGCGGTAGTCTACTTAATGCCGAATGTGCGATAAGAGACCTTGAGACCCAGGTGGACAGTAGTCTCTCCTTTGATAATCACATCACCGCAGTAGTCATGAAATCCTTCTACGTGGCACACCTCATCACAAAATGGTTCTCATCCAGGAAAAAAGAAGTCATTGTTCCCCTCTACTCGACACTCATTAGACCCATTATAGAGTACAACCCCCCTTTTGGAATGTACCTCACAAGACATCTGCAGCAGCTGGAAAGGCCACAAAAGTACCTCACAAAGAGGATTACTGGCCTAAAACAGATGCCCTAGACTGACCATCTCAAAAACCTCCAGCTTTACTCCGAAGCATATTGCCTACTCAGAGGTGATCTCTGCCTTACATATAAAGCTATGTCAAACCCAGAGCTGGTGTACATGCTACACCTAAAGAAATCCCAATCTCTCCAAGCTACACGCTCTAGGGACCTAAACCTTGTCGCCACAATAAACAGGACATGCTGGAGGGATAGATTCCTGTCCCAGAGACTTCCCATACTCTGGAACAAGCTACCCATCTATTTCAAACAAAGTTCCTCATTAGCACTCTTCAAGAAAAATCTTAATGAGCAGATGGGAAATAGGAACTACACCCCGGGGATCACTTCTGTGGCTCTGCTCAACAGGAGCACAGGAAAATAACTTTCTTAGGTGCCATAAGCCAGGGAACCTTGCTGGCTAGGCTTACACCTGCCAAGCATTAATGTATGCATGTAACACAAAAGCTGAAACCAGACATTTAAAAAGCTGTTATACATAACAAGTGGGAATAATAACTTATCATAATGGCAACACTTTCCATGTTATATTTTGAATGGGAATGGTCTCACAAGTGTACACAAAAAAGAAAAAGTAGTGAACTATTTTAAGAAATGTAGACTGCAAATAGTTATGTTACAGACGACAGACACATTTGGAAAGAAATGAGCGTGTGAATTTGATAAAGAAAGGATTTCAGGATGGTTATTCAGCAGAATACTTGGGACAAAGAAAAATGGGAGTACTTATATTAATTACTAAAGAGCTCAAATAGTGATAAAAGGGGGGGTGAGATGATAATGGTAGATTTGTAGAAATAAGAGGCCACTGGCAAGGGAGGAGGATTACTCTGGCTTGTATTTATATTCCACCTAAAATTGCCACAATGAAGCAAAGGAAAATTCTGGGAGAAATAACTAGCTTTCCCCAGTGAATATTACTTATACGTGGGGACTGGAATTTGATTTACAACAGTAATCATGAATTTGGGGACCTAGAAGAGAAAATATAACAAAAGAGGCTACTTTTTTTTGAAGAAATGTATGAAAATATTTGGCATGGAAGATTATTCAGTAATAGTGCTCAGAGAGAATTTATATATTATTCCCCAAGGTACAAAAACTGGGACAGGTAAGACAGAAATTATATTTCACATCAACATGTGTAATAAATTGATTGAAAGTTTTGACACGCATCCAATAACAATTTCGGATCACACCCCAACAACAAAAATAAAAATGTAGTGTAATGAAATAAAATTTAAACAAATGGCACTTCCCACCTACCTGTTAAACAGAGAGGAATTCAAGGAATGGGTAGTGGACATTATTCAGCAGTTATTAGGAAAGACAGAAATGTATTCAGAAAATATATTTAGGGAGTGGGATAAAATGAAAGTGGAGCTTAAAACTAGGGTAGGAATAAAAGAAAAATAGATATGGTTAAGAAGCAACAACTATTTAGAGAGACTGGCAAAGGTTCTACTGCAGAATAAGAGGAATCTCAAAGAACAAGAAGGGGAGCAACTGCAGAGTGCTGAACAGAAAATAAGCGAGTATCTGAATGCATGAGTTTAGAAAGATTGCTGTTAAGCAACTGTTTTTTGATAACTCCTCCAGAGCACAAAAACATTTAGCACAACACCTCAGGCAACAAAAAGTAGAAAGGGTTGTTGCCAAGCTTAAGGAGCCTATAAAAAGGAAAATAACCAAATATCCTACAGAAGTATTAGAACTATTTCAGGAATTTTATGAAAATCTGTATAAAGAAGAGAAATGTGGAAATTGAGAAAAAGTACAAATAGAAATGTTTATGGAAGAATTAAATATATCAAGGTTAGAAGGAGATGCGGCTCAGTTATTAACAGGATAGGAGGAGAGAAGTTAAATAATGGTGATATATAACCAATCTGCAGGAAAGTCTCCAGGAACAGATATATTCCTCTGGTGTACTGGAAGCTAGGACTACAAAAGGTGATAAATATCTGGAATGTTTAGCTTGCCAGTGTTTTAAAAGTAGGAGAAGAATTAATATCCTGGAAGAAAGCTGTGGTGGCTACAATAGCTAAACATGGAAAAGACCCATCAGATCCATCTTCATACAGGCCCATTTTGATTACAAACCTTGATTATAGGTTCATAGAGTAGTACTAGGCTAACTGCCCTTGCGAGCCATTTCAAGCCTAACCAATTATCCCCTGTGAGATTCAAACCGTGTACCTTGTGTTTGTAAGGCAAACACCTTAACCATTAGGCCACCCTCCCAACCCATTTCATGATAAATAAGCAGCCTCTGCTAGGATCAAACCCAGTACCCTGCACACCATAGCCAACGTGATTTACCATTAAGCCATCTCATGAAGTGTTTATGTCTATAATGGCTAAAAGAATTCAAGGGCGATGCCAACATTGATAGATATGGATGTGTGGTTTTGTGGAGGAGAAGCAAACATTTGACAACATTAGCAGACAATGACGATGTATCCAGAGGGAAGCAGAATGTAAGGAAATGACACTATTGTTTCTGGGTCTTAATGCAGAGAAAGCATTTGACAGAGTAACATGGGATTTTTATCAGTAGGGCAATGGAAGCATTTGCATTCCCTGACACAATAATAAGGTTAAATAGGAGGCTATATAAGTAATCAGAGGTGAAAATTAAGTGGGGGATTCCTCTCTGATGAGCTCTGTTTGAAAAGAGGTACCAGGCACGGGTGTCCTTTTTACCCTTTGTTATTTGCATTATATTGAGAACCACTGGCAAAGAAAATAAGGGACACATAAATTTAAGGATGTAATTGGTATTGTAATCGAGAAAGGTTGGCTTTATTTTCAGCTGATATTATTTTCTACCTGATAAAACCAGAAAAGGGCACTTTAGTGTTGCAGACCATTCTGGGTCAGTTTCAAGTCTTCTCAGGATACAAAACTGATTAAGATAAAACAAAGGCAATAGCTGTAAAATATGTACCTACACACAAATTGGTTAAGCAATACTCATTTGTGGGGACATTATAAAATGAAGTACGCAGCAGTACAAATTAAAAAGAATTCTGTTATAGCGGCTAAGGATATGTGGGAAGAAACAAAACAAAAGATAGTACAAAAACTGAGAAACTTGAAGTTCTGTTTTATGAATATGGATAGCAAGATACAAGCAGTGAAAATGTGTTTAGTCCCTTTAGTTTTATACATGTCAGGCATATTTTTATCAACCAGAGGAGAAGTTGTAGATGGCAATTAATAAATAGTTGAAGGATTTTATTTGGGAGGAGAAGACGGCAAGAGTTAAGGGAGATAAGCCGATCCTTCAAATAAAACAAGTTGGTTTGGGATTACTTGATTTGAAGGAGTATTTCAGAGCTACACAGTTAAACCACCTATACATAGCACAAGCAGAAAGCTATAATTCAAAGTGGAAAGGGATGATGATGAAATGGGGGGGGGTTCAGGAAACAAGGATAGATTGGGATTTTGGATGCAGATCCACAAGGAGAACAATAACCATACAAAATATTATATTTATAAAGTAGCAGAAAGTATTCTAAGGACTAAGCCAAAACAGGAATTGAGAAAGGAGATTCTACCAGCAGGGGTGACTGCAATTAAGGGTACATGTGGGGAGCTGGAATTTACTGGAGAAAACTGGTAAAGGAACCAAAGAATTGGGAGCAAATAATTAGAAAGGGAAAGGTAACAGAACAGGAAGAGGGAAAGAATGCATTTGGACTGCAGGCTAAAGACTGATATCAATACTTTATAGAGAAGGCACAGTATAGGCAAAGAGAACAGAATAGGGGGATCCTAAGTGAAAGACCAGCACTATTAGAGTTTTTAGCTGAATCTAGAACAGACACTGATGTTAAAAAATTTTTTTTTGCTATCTATTTCTCTGAAATGGAAGCAAATACAGAGGGTTTATGGCTGACTAAGTTTACAGATAACTACAAGCTGGGGGTTATCATGGACTCCCCTGCAGACACTAGCATTTTTCAACAAGGCCTATCTGTGGCTAACAAATGGTGCTAAAGACACAGTCTTAAGTTGAGTGCTAAGAAATGTCTAACTGTACCCGTTGGGAAGTCAGTCATCGCAAATAATTACCATGTTGATAACTCATCTGTAAGAGTTGACCCAGTTGTCAGAGATCTGGGTACACGCATAGACAGTAGCCTTACTTTCCATCACATGGCCACAGTGGTGAGGAAATCCATTTATGCTGTGTAACTTATAAGTAAGGGCATGGCATCTAGGTCCAAAGAGGTCATTATCCCACTGTATTCTGCCATTTGTCAAATCATAGAGTACAATGCTCCCTTCAGTATGTATCAGACCAGGCATATGCACCAACAAGAGTGATCTCAGAGTTTTCTTACAAAAAGAATACAACATGCAACAAACCTGCCTTATGCATGCTTTCACACTCTACTCAGTCTCCTATGGATTTCCGAGGGATGATCCATGGCTGGCTTACAAGGCATCTGTAAACCCCACACTTATGAATCTCTTGCCTATTCATAAGTCAAACAGTACCACAAATACAAGGACTAGGGACCTGAATTTTGCCTGTGACTTAAACAGAACATGCGAGTTGCTTGCTACTGAGATTTGTCTGCATACATCAACTGGACATAAGCTGATTTAAGTATATTTTCTGCATTTCTTGTGGTTTTATAAATTGGACTGTGATTCCTCAGATCTAGCTCTGTTGAAACTGTCTTGTGTGTGTCATTGAAGCTCTGCAGTAGTTGTTAGACTGCTTTGAAATTCCTTTAAGTGTTAATTAGCTTGGGGGGTTTCTGATAACATTAAAATCTGTGTTGGTTACATTTCTACTCATTTTAAATCGAGTTGCTTGCTACTGAGATTTGTCTGCATACATCAACTGGACATAAGCTGATTTAAGTATATTTTCTGCATTTTTTGTGGTTTTATAAATTGGACTGTGATTCCTCAGATCTAGCTCTGTTGAAACTGTCTTCCCCACCCCCTCCCTGTTCTTGGTTGTAGTTTAAATTTGGTGGCTTTTGCAGTGCCCGCCCCACTGTAGATTTGATCTAGGACACTCCCCCAGTCCCATCTCTTTACCGCATTCTATCTAATAAACCCTTTCTGAACTTGCTTTTAGTCCTTTTTAATTTAATTACATTTTTTCAAACTGTGTGTGGACTAATATTGCTACATACTCAAGTGTGCCAGCTTGCACTGCATGTGAATTGTTTTTACTACTGTTTTTGCTACTTTTCTGAAAAAAAAAAAATATATCCGCTTTTACTGTATTTGTGTTTCTTCCTACTTTATTTTGCTTTTGCGTCATCTTAAAAGTACTCAGTTGTATTTATTACTTCTTGGTGTAACTCATTCTAAGCCTTTTAGTTTAAGCACTTTGGCTTCAGACCAGTTGTTTTACATTAGGAAGGTTTGTGGTCTGCACTGTAGTGGCAGGACAGGTAGCTTACATCCTTCTAAGTTGGGAACTGCTGATTGAGGGCTCAGTGTCAGTTATTCTAAAAGTGTATTAATTCTGGTTTAAGCACGTGGGCTTCAGGCCAGTTATTTTACATTAAGAAGGTTCGTGGTCTGCACTCTTGTGGGAGGAGAGGCTGGACTCTGCCCTTCTGAGCTGGGAATTTCTGGTTAAAGGCTTATAGTGCCTGCATATTTGAACTACTTCTTACTGAAATTGGTACACCTTGTTTGCTGTGGCATAGACTAGATCCAGGCCTGCTGAATCTAGTTTTGTTTGTATAACTTGAGCACTAATCCAGGCATTCTACAAAGTATTCAATTGTATTTATTACTGCTAGGTAGTAACTTGATTAAAGTATAGCTATCATTCTAAGTCTTTTGGATTAAGCACTTGGGCTTCAGACCAGTTGTTTTACATTAGGAAGGTTTGTGGCCTGCACTGTGGTGGCAGGACAGGTAGCTTACATCCTTCTAAGTTGGGAACTGCTGATTAAGGGCTCAGTGTCTGTTATTCTAAAAGTGTATTAGTTCTGGTTTAAGCACTTGGGCTTCAGGCCAGTTATTTTACATTAAGAAGGTTCGTGGTCTGCACTCTTGTGGGAGGAGAGGCTAGACTCTGCCCTTCTGAGCTGGGAATTTCTGGTTAAAGGGTTATAGTGCCTGCATATTTCAACTGTTTCTTACTGAAATTGGTACACCTTGTTTGCTGTAGCATAGACTAGATCCAGGCCAGCTGAATCTAGCTCTGTTTGTATGCTTGCTGTTTGTTTGCTTGTTATTTCCCGGAAACGCTAATAGTACCTAAAACGCGTCTTTTCAGCGCTTCTGTGGATCCCTAGTGATATCTGCATTGCTTACTGTATTCATTTCCTTGTTTCACTTAAAAGAAAGTTACTGTTTGTCGTTTTTGCATTTAAGTTACCTGTAACACATTGCATTTAAGTTACCTGGCACTTGCTCACTAAAGCAAATATATAAGTCAGCACTACAAAATTAAAAGCACTACACTCTCACAAAGTCCCCTTGAGTACCTTGTTCCCCATTGGCCCTTTTTTTTCAATTATAAAGGAATTCCCAATACTATTCTAGCATGTCCAAAGGTCAGTTGCCAATCTTCTCTCCGGTCCAGCTGGTGAATCTGGGAATCTTGAGGCAATGTTACAACTGCCTCATGTACACAGACAACCCTCTCCTCCTCCCAACAAATTCCAACACATGTGAGAGATTCATCCATATAGCCAAACTGGAGGCTAAGCTCACTCAACTCAGTACTGGCATAACCAGTCAGGAGAAGGAAACCACACTCAGTACAATTCCAGTCTCACATAGACCTACCACGACAGCAAACCAAACACATAAACACACAAAAACATACTCGGAGGCTCTAAATAAAAATCTGCCTAAGCAGCAGAGACCTCCAAAGCAGACACCCAAGCAACTGCTACCCCAAAACAAAACACGTGCAACACATAGCTCACAAAGCCAGTGTGCCGAACAGTCACAGCCCTTAAGGCTAAACAACACACCTGATACACTTGTAATAGGTGACTCTATCATCAGGCACACGTCCCGCTCACCAGGCTGAACAGGGAGAAGGTCACGGTGAGCTGCCGGTCGGGCGCTAGGCTCCACCACATAACACAAGCACTCAGGTCACTCCAAGGCAAGTACAAATATGACTCCATCATTGTCCATGCTGGTGTGAATGACCTGAGATGTACCTCCCTGGACTACATTAAAAGAGACATAGAGGAGCTCTCTCGGAGCATGTGGCCCAGGCCGGTATGACCCTGACCTTGAGTAGCATCTTACCCTCACCAAGAATGATGCCACAATATGAAGACAAGATGATCAATTTCAACAACTGGCTTAAGTATTGGTGTAATTCAAAGGGGATCCAATGCCTGTCAGCCTGGAATGACATGCTCGACAAGCCACGATGCTTCGCTAGGGATGGCTTGCACCCGTCACCCCTGGGCTTTTGGATATTGGCAAAGGCTCTTGCTACCCCCATAGTGCCTTTTTTAGGCAAGGCTCAAAAGACAAACCCACCTCCATAGGTATCACAAGGGATAAGAAACTAAGAGTAATGCTACTCAACGCCAGAAGTCTAAACCTCAAGATGCATGCACTCGAAACTCTCCTTAGCATGGAGAACATCGATATCTGTGCAGTAACAGAAACCTGGTTCAAGGCTCCCGAGAGCACCCCAGCACTACCAGGTTATACCTCATACCATGCTTTTCAACCCCAAAATTTGGACTGACCCACAAAAGGAGGGGGAGTATCAATATTCGTCAAAGATACCCACACTTCCAGGTTGGTGGCACAGCACGAAGCATGAGAGACTATCCACGTGCAACTAACAGTGGGTAAAACTGCCTTCCAGTTTATAGCCTGCTACAGACCACCCTCCCTAACCCAGGAACCCCACTCAGCCTTCCTGAGAACACTGGAAAATATGAAGGTCTCTCCAAACACCATTATATTGAGCGACTTCAACTACCCAAACATAGACTGGGAGCATTACTCTAGCTCCAACACCCTAGCCCAAAGGTTCCTAGAATTTATAAACTCAATTGCTATGGAACAACTTGTTACCACTCCCACAAGAGGGGAAAACATACTGGACCTGATCATCACCAACATGGGGACTCTATGCTCCAGACCAGAAGTGTATCCCTCACTGGTAAGATCAGACCATAAACTAATCTCACTGGATATTCACATCCCGACACCACCCCCTGCCCAGAAAACCACAGTGAAAAACTTCTCTAAAGCAAATTTCACACTCCTCAAAACCAAGGTGGAATCCTTCAAAGCTCCCGGGCCTGGGGAAAATATGGCCCAGACTGCAGAATCTTTTATAAACGCATTCTATGAACACCTTCAGGAATGCATGGATCATGCGATCCCAAATAAAACGAAGACCCAATCCTCCAAAGGCAGACGTCCTGTCTGGTGGACCCCAGCCATAAACAAACTATACAATAGAAGGAGGAAGCTACTAAATGATAGAGCAAAATTCCAAAAAGGGAAGGCATCTCTGATCAGTATTAGCAAAAAACTACGGGCACTCATAAAATCGTCTAAGGCCAGCTTCGAGATAAAAATTGCACAGGACACTAAGGATAATCACAAGGCTTTCTTTAGTCATGTTAGGAACCTGGGTGGTAATTCCCAGATACGCTCAGAATTAGTCCAAAATAACAAAAAATACTCCGAACCCACAGACATTGCCAACATCCTAGCTGACAGGTTCAGTGCAAACTTCTCCCCCCTCCCCACCAAAAGGGCAAATATCTATCCCAGCAGAGTGCTGCCCCCCTGACATCTCAGATGCTCAGGTAAGAGCCGCCCTCTCCAAAGCAAAAAACACAGCATCAATGGGACCAGACGGTGGCCTGGGCTGCATCCTACATGAACTCCAAGAAGAGCTAAACCCAAACATAAAACTTCTGTTCAATCTCAGCCTTACTACAGGATATGCACCCAAAGAGTGGCGTACAGCAACTGTGGTCCCTCTCCACAAAGGTGGTGCCTCAACGGATCCTGGAAAGTATCTCCCCATAAGCCTGACTAGCTTGGTCTGCAAAGCCATGGAAAGGATCATCATGGACCTCATAAATAAAGATATTGGGGACCTACAGACACTGGATCCTACCCAGCTTGGCTTTGTTAAGGGCAGATCCTGCCTCTTAAACCTGGTTGATTTCTTTGAAACAGTCACCAAGGCAATTGACGAGGGGAAGGTGGTCCACACAGCCTACCTGGACCTCGCAAAAGCCTTCGATACAACACCCCACTTGGGCATTATAGATAAGCTCACCAGCTTAAATATAAACCCCTATGTCACTAGATGGGTTGCAAACTGGCTCAAGGACAGAACCCACATGGTTAGAATTGCTGTAGCCATGTCAGACTCCAAACCAGTTACAAGTGGTGTCCCACAAGGCTCAGTCCTGGGACCTCTCTTGTTCGGTATATATTTCTCGGAGGTACAGGCCAACACGGAAGGACTGTGGCTAACCAAGTTCGCAGATGATTGCAAACTGGGTGCCATAATCGACTCTCCAGCCGACACAAGCATCCTCCAAAAGGGCCTCATAGAAACAGACAACTGGTGCCAGAGCCATGGCCTCAAGCTAAACGCCAAAAAGTGTATAGTCATCCCCTTTGGCAAAAACAAAGTGCCCACAAATTACCACATAGGTAGTAATCCATTAAGTACAGAAGAAGTAATTAGGGACCTGGGGACCCAAGTTGATAGCAATCTCTTATTTGACAACCACGTGGCCAAAGTGGTTAGAAAAACATTTTATATAGCCCACCTAATCATGAAGGGATTCACATCTAGATCAGGGGAGGTCATCGTGCCTCTTTACTCATCCCTCATCAGGCCCATAATCGAGTACAATGCCCCTTTTGGGATGTACCTTACCAGACACCTGCAGCAACTGGAAAGACCCCAAAAGTACCTCACCAAGAGGATCAAAGGGCTCAAACAGATGCCATATGCTGCCCGGTTAAAGAAACTCCAGCTCTACTCAGTGGCATACCGCCTGTTCAGAGGCGATCTGTGCCTGACGTATAAAGCCATGCCCAACCTGGAATTAATGGACATGCTGCACCTCAAAAAATCCAAATCCTATCGAGCTACACGCTCGAGAGACTTGAACCTCAGCACTGAAATAAATAGGACATGCTGGAGGGACAGATTCATAACCCAGAGGCTCCCTTCACTCTGGAATAAAATCCCAGTCCAGGTTAGGCAGAGTCCCTCATTGACTCTCTTCAAGAGTAATCTTGATGAGTGGATGGGAGATCATAGGTTTACCCCGGGTATCACTTCTGTGTCACTGTTAGACAGAGGCACAGTATACTAACCTCAAAAAAGGGCATATCAAAATTAATTTAAAATGGGTGGCGAAAGCCAAACACATTCTGGCTAGGCTTATAAATGCCCTAGGGCAGATAGCCTAGTATGAACCTATGGAGAGACTGATGTGTGTCCCAGAGACTGCCCCTCCCATTCATGCAAAGCTGAGTTAATCTATTACCCAATTTAAGTGAAACCCAGACCAGCGGATGGAGAATAGAAAATTTACACTGGGCCTGGCACTCAAGTCCCTTATGGACACAGGCTGCTTACAAATGCCTGCCCCTCATTGTCCTATTTGGATACAGGACATCATTGTTCTTCAGTAAAACTTGGCTAGGCTTAGAAAGTTCCCCCTGGGTTATTAGCCTAGTAAGCATCTATAAATGTATGAATCAATATGGGGAGAGATGACATATAGCAAACAAACTGTAAGCCTGTTTGTAGAAAATGTAAGGAATTTGGATACTTCTGGTTTGACCATCCCATACTAGAAAAAGAAAGAATAAATAAAGAGGACAGCTCAGATGAATGATGAACAGAAGAAAATACTAAAACGAGGTTAAAAGGGAAAGTAATATTGGAGGAAGAAGATGCTAAAGAAAGTTAAACAATGAAAAGATAGAGAAGAAACAACAGTTCAAAGCTATGTTATTAATATGCAGAAAGAGAACAGATTTCCCTTTCTGAAAGTGAAGAGGAAGAACAGGCAGAAATGGAAACAGGAGAACAAAATAGTACAAATCAATTGGTGGGAGACTGAGGAAAAGGAAAAGCAAATAAATAAGTAAAACACTTGCAAAAAAAAGGGAATACAATGGTATATAAATTTTAGCATTAAATACGAATAGCATTATAAACAATATAAGAGGTTTGGTGGTGGTGGAATGGTGTAAAAAATAAAACTGGATGTTTTTGCTTGCTAGATATCAGATATAACATAGAAGAATAAAAAGAGAAAATAATACAGACAGTAAAAGGATGCAGAACTGTTTGGTCAGTATGAAATTAAACATATTCTGGAATGTGAAGTCTTATAAAAAAATGAAAAAAATAAGAATTCTAGATGTAATAACAGTATTATTAATAATAGAAGGAGAGTGACATGATATGAGAAGAGATGTAAAAATGTATAAGCTTTATCGTGATTTTTCTGTATACTAATATGACAGAGAGAGAGAGAAAAAACGAAAACAGTCGTTTGAAGAAATTAAAAAAAATGTGTTAGCAAATACATCAATAGTGATGGCAGGAGATTTTAACATAGTCTGTGGAAAGAAAAAGGAAAAAGAACAGGATATTAAGATGTGAAAGGAATTAATAAAATGTGGAGATTTAAAAGTAGGAAAGAATTGAGAACGGGCATATTATAAGTGGAATTTTGAAGACTGAAAAATAAAAAAGAAATACATTGAAAAAATAAAGACATTTTACAGATTTGTGAGAAAGATAGAACAAGGAAGTGACAAAATAAGGGAAACAGAAAGTACAGTTTTGTACCTACCATAAATGTAGATGTCCGATAGATATGCAACTGCAGTCATAACATATGGGTTGTCCTGCCTCAGGCAGCCCTCGGTCAGCCGAATTCCAAAGTCTGGGTCCGGCGTCGGCTGCTGTCGCCTCCTCTCCGACGTCACAACGGCTGGAGTATAAAGGCATTGGCCGACGCCATCTTCTTCAGTGTTTCTTGCCCCAGATGCCAGGTGCCCTCCTAGGAAGGCTAAATTTGGTAAATGGATAAAAATAAACCCAAACATGCACAACAGCAATAAACAGATACACCATAGGAAATACCCCCAGCTAATGGGAAAAGGGGTAGGAACCCAAAAAAGAAGGATACAGAGGGGTAGGAGGGTGGGAAAATCTGACTGCAGTTGCATATCTATCGGACATCTACATTTATGGTAGGTACAAAACTGTACTATGTCCTTCAAGAATGCAACTGCAGTCATAACATATGGGTTGAATACCATAGCCAAGCAGGGGGTGGATGGATCTAAGATAATGATGGTGTAGCTAAAATCCCCTGCAGGACTGCCGAAGCAAAGTCTGCTCGGGATCTGGAGTATAAAGGCAGGTTGTAGTGCTTGGTAAATGTATGCATGGAGCTCCATGTAGCAGCCTCTAAAATGTCCTTTGTTGCCACTCCTCTTAGGAAAGCTGTGGAAGTGGCTAAAGCTCTGGTGGAATGTGGTCTAATATTGGCTGGCACACCTTTTCCATGGAATGAATAGCAGAATCTGATGCAATGTCCAATCCATTTTGAAATTGTTTGTTTGGAGATTGCTTTTCCTTGTACTCGAGCAGCATAGGCTACAAACAGTTGTTCAGACTTCCTGGTGGCCTTAGTTCTGTCCAAGAAGTAACGTAGTTACCTGTGTATGTCCAAAGTATGGAGAAGTTTTTCCCCCCTATTTTGAGGATTGGGGAAGAATGTAGGCAGGTGAATAGCTTGATTTAGAGACACCCTGGAAATAACTTTTGGCATGAATGTAGGATTTGTTCTTAGAGAAATTCTGTCTTGATGAAAAATGAGGAAGGGAGGCACTGCCATGAGTGCCTGTATCTCCGAAACTCTTCTTGCAGATGTGACTGCCAATAAGAAGACCGTCTTCCATGAAAGAAACTGCATTTCTGAAGTTGCTGCTGGTTCAAATGGAGGAAGAGTTTATTTTTCCAACACATAATTGAGGTCCCATGCAGGTATTGGCTGTTTTCTGGGAGGTTTGATACTCTTTATCTCTCTTAGAAACTGTCTTAGCAGAGGATGTGAAAACACTGGAGGGTCACAGTTGTATTTTGCTGAGATTGCTGAGGCATGAATCTTTATTGAAGAGTATGAGAGTCCAGTATGAAATAGTTCTGCCAAGTATTCTAATATCTGAGGTATATTTGGTAATGCTGTGTCCTGACCCCTGTTGGCATTCCAGATGCTGAATCTCTTCCACTTGGCTGAATAGGTTTTTCTGGTGGAAGGTCTGCGTGCTTCCAGCAAGATCTCTTGAACTGATTTGGAAAGAGAGTTAGGTGGAGAAATCAAGGTAGCCTCCAGGCTGTCAGATGTAATGTTTTCAGGTCTTGATGTACAGTCCTGTAATTGTGTTGTGTCAAGAGCAGGGGCGATAGGGTCAGAGGCCATGGTTTGGTCCGAGTTATGGTCAATAGCAATGGGTACCAGTGTTGCCTTGGCCAGTCCGGAGCTATCAAGATGCCTGTTGGTTGTTCTGCTTTGATCTTCAGTATCACCTTGGTCAGCAGAGGCAGAGGAGGGAATGCATAAATTTTTAGAGAATTCCAGCTGAAGGAGAGAGCATCCGTTTTCCAAGCTAGAGGATGGTGAGTCCTTGTGCAGAACTTTTCCAGGTGATGATTTAAGTGGGAAGCAAAAAGGTCTACGTCCGGCCTTCCCCATGTCTTCGTCAGTTGAGAGAAAATGTGAGGGTGCAGCATCCATTCGTGTGGATCCATAAAGTTTCTGCTCAGCTTGTCCGCCAGTACATTGTCCTTGCCTGGTACAAACTGGGATTGCAAATGTATCTTCAGGCTCAGAGATTTTTCCCAGAGAAGCATTGTAAGTCTGCAGAGGGGATAAGAATGAGTGCCTCCCTGCTTGTTTATGTACCACATGACCGTGGTGTTGTCTGTCCTTAATAGCAAATGCCCTTGTTGTAGTGATTTTTCGAAAGTTTCGATTGCACGTATCACTGCCAACATCTCCTTTTGGTTTATGTGTAGATGTCTTTCCTTTGGCGACCAAAGACCTTGAATGCATCTGCCCTCCATGTGCGCCCCCCCCATCCATGGTCTGAGGCGTCTGTTGTAATCATTTGGCCTGCTTGAGGTCTGTTGAAAGACATGCCTTTGTTTAGGTGACTGGCTTGGGCCCACCATAAAAATTCCTTTTGTAGACATGGAATAAGTGGGATTATGTCTTCTAGGCTTTGGCTGTGTTGAGACCATAAGTTTTTCAAATACCATTGCAGCTTTCTCATATGAAGTCTTGCCAAAGGTATCAGAAGGATGCAAGATGCCATGAACCCCAGGGCCTGCAGGATTTTCTTTGCAGTCAGCTGGTGAGTTTTGCTAGGCCTTTGAAGTACTCTGGTAACTGCTGCTGTTTTTCCTCTGTGAGGTAGACCATTTATTTTTCTGTGTCCAGTTTGGCTCCTAGGAAGATAATCTGTTGGGATGGCAGTAGTTTTGACTTCTGAATGTTGACTGTGTATCCCAAGGCCTGCAGTAGATGCATGACATAGTCCAAATTTTCTTTTAAGGTTTGTTTGTTGTCTGCTTGTATGAGGCAGTCGTCCAGGTAGGGGTATATTTGAATCCCCTGCAGTCTGCAGTGTGCCACTACTGATGCCAGGCATTTCGTGAACACTCTGGGCGCAGTAGATAAGCCAAACGGCAATGTTGAGAATTGATAATGCTCTGTCCCTGCAAGAAATCTGAGGTATCTTCTGCAGCTTTGTCTGATTGGGACATGCAGGTATGCCTCCTTGAGGTCCAGAGTGACCAGCCAAGACCCCTTGCCCAACATGGGAAGGAGTTGCTGCAACGTCAGCATTTTGAACTTTGGCACCATGAGAAAAGTGTTTAGAGTTGACAAGTCCAGTATGGGTCTTCATTTGTTTTCTTTTCTTGGAACAAGGAACAGTCTTGAATAAAATCCCTGGCCTTGCTCCTGAGGAGGAACCCTTTCTATTGCTTTTATACTTAACAGCTTGGAAACTTGAGTGAGCGCCTCTGCCCTTTGATGATGTGGCAGGTTTGGCATGCCTTGTCTTATTGGTAATGTGTGGAAGTGGAATCTGTAACCTTTGTCTATCAAATCCAGAATCCAGTTGTCCTTGGTTAAAATATGCCAGTTTTGAGAGAATAAGGATAATTTTCCGCCCAAAGGTGCTTCTCTTTGAACCCTTGTAGGCGGTACAAAAGTCAAGTCATTGTGATTGTCCTTGTGGTGCAGCTGAACTGTCTGCGCCACTTCTTTGATTTGGAGGTTGCCATTGGCGGCCCCTGTAAGATCCTCTGTATTGCCCTCTACCTCTGGCACGTCTGCTTTTTCCCCTTTGAAACTTGTCTGAGCCAGGGAAGGACCAATTCTTTGAGGGCCAGTTTCTGCTGAACCTGGGTGGCTGAACCTGAAGGAAATCCTTGACTGTCTGTACTGACTTTGCTTTTTCCTCTATGGATTTCAGTACATCCTGTGCATTAGCACCAAAAAGCTTCTGTTTTTCCAGAGGTGCATCAAGTAGCTTTACTTTAACATGGTCAGGCAAAGACTGATCCTTTAACCAAGTATGTCTATGTATCACAGCCCCAGTCATAGCTGCCCTACATGAAGCTTCCAGTGCATCATAACCACACTGAAGAAAATGGTTATTAACCTGCTGAGTGTTATGTATATGATCCTGCAATGCCGTTTTATCAATAGGCTCAGGAGAGGCTAACTTTTTCTGTAAATCATCCAGGAGAAAATCTTGGTACTGAAACATGTGAAAAAGGCAGTTAAGAGACCTCATGGCTAGGGTAGTAGAGGTGTATACTTTTTTACCCCATCTCTCCAGGGACCCAGCTTCTCTGTCCGCTGGCAGAGGATTTTTGGCAGAGGAGGTAGCCACTCCCTTAGGGCCCTGTGAAATAGTTTCTAGATCCACAGAGTGGGCCTTAAAGAGGTGCTTGTGAGTGTCAGGGACCCTATAATATCTGTCCGGCTTGACAGGAGCCGGAGGAAGAGAGTCAGAGATCTCCGAGACCGAAGGTCATGTTAACGCTGTGTCGTCGGCCTGGAGCGGTGGATTTACCACTTCCGAAGGGACCGGAGCACTAGCAGAGGGTTTAGGAGCGGCATCGGTAGTGGACGCGGGCCAAGGGTGTCGGTCCCGGTCCTTGCGTTTTTTAGCAGATTGGGTTGTCGGTGGATCCGACGGCATGATATACGCAAAAGATTCACCAAAAAAGTCCTCGGCGAATTCTGCCCGGCGCCTGAGAGTGCGCTTGTTAAAGCAAGCACAGGCAGCACAGGCCGAGACGTCGTGGTCTGGGCCCAGGCAAGGAAGGCAGAGAGAATGGAAGTCCTTATGAGGTATTTGTTTACCACAAGACAAACAATTATTAACTTTCTCAATTTGTTCTGACATCGGCTGAGGCAAGAATAAATGTTCCCCAACGGGGTACTTAGCTTTTAGATGACTTTGGTACTGAAAACACAGGAGCTGACCGACCGGCACTTGCGAACTGCTTCTGCTTCGGGCACCGCGCAGCAAGAAAAACTGAAGAAGATGGCATCGGCCGATGCCTTTATACTCCAGCCATTGTGACGTCGGAGAGGAGGCGACACCAGCCGATGCTGGACCCAGACTTTGGAATTCAGCCGACCGAGGGCTGCCTGAGGCAGGACAACCCATATGTTATGACTGCAGTTGCATTCTTGAAGGACATCAACAGATTTATGAGAACACTAGAGTAAAAGTAATTTTTTTTCGGAAAGGAAAGAAAGATGAGGTTTCCTCTTACTTAGGAAAATATGTAAATTGAGAGAAGGAATGGTGGATACTCTCTCAGAAGGCAAAGGAAGAATAAATTATGAAAAAAGATACTATGGAGATCATAGAGAATTTTGTAAATAAAATTTAAGAAAAAGTGGAAATGGGTGGGCAAAAGAATGTAAAGTGAAAACAATACCTGAAACTGTAAAGTTGTTTTTTTTTTTTAGGAAAATGATAGAACAGTAGAAGGAATAGAGACGGTGATAAAATAAGGCAAAAACAAATCCGTGCCATGATTGGATGGTATAAGCTATGAGTATTATAAGGAAATTAATAATGATGAAAGATACGTTTTTAATATTAAATGACCGGATGAAAGAAGGCATAGTGGAAGAAAACATCTGTGGTGGAGTGATAAAATTTAAAAGGAAAATGGCTGAAAGAAAGATATAAAAAACTGGAGGTCTAAGACACTACAGAATATGGACTATAAAACATTTATGAAAATATTGCAAAAAGGGATGGAGAAAGTATTGGATGAGGTAGTAGAGGACATGATCTATGATATAAAAGGAAAACAAGTGAAAGAAATGTTATAGTGAAAGAAATAATAGAGATGGTACTGAAAGAAAATAAACAAGTAAGATTGATAGCATACAATAAAGCTAGAGCTATTAATAAAGTGATCTATGAAGCAAACAGTATATTTTAGAGTCATATCGTATAGGAGAAAATATTAAAGTTTTAAAGAAATGTTATAAAAATTCATGGATACAAGACAAATGGATGGATGGGAAAAATAATTATTGAGAGAGGAGTAAAACAGGGATGCCCAATGATTATGAGCTTATTTGCATTAGTAAAGGGGTTAGCTTACAACTATGTATGTATGAAATGAGGGAGGCAAGATGGAAGATAGAAGGAAATATTATATTACCAATATATATGACATATGCAGATTATTTAGTTCTAATAATAAAAAAGGGTGACTAGGTGAAGTTATAATAAGGATCAAGAAGCTGGTTTGCATTTAAAGTGAAATGTAAGGGATTTGGCGAGATAAAAAACAAAACAAACACAAATGTAATACATTTCACAAGAAAGGAAATGAAGGTTTTGGGAGTAACATTTGGCGAGTATGAAAAGTGTAATAAGTCACTGGAGGGAGATACTAGATCAAACAAAAAAATTGTTAGCTTAGTGAAAAAACATTTTTATTTATCAGTTCACAAAAAGACATATATGTTGAATACTTTAGGAAAACAGCGTATTTACGGGAAATATACATTTCACACTCAAATGGAAAAAAGAGTTATTAGAGATCTTTTAGCTTCATATGGGGCTCAAGCAATCCTGATAAAGGTGATAAAGTACTGTTTATAACAATACGGGTGCTATGGGGAAAAAAGATGTGAGAATTTCTTATATAACAAGAAATGGAAGATCAAGAGGCAAAACCAAGGAGGCGGTAGATACAGCACTTAAAAGATAACTTGAGTTTAATGAAGTATGAGCGCTTTCGCGTTGCTTCCACAATGCTTCTTCAGATACAATAAAATAATATTTCAAAGTACTTGTATTTAAGTCTCCATAAACCAATAAAAATATTAGTAGTCACATGACATATAAAATAATCAGCTGACTCTTCAGTTATACTAATCACCTGACCTAAACTCCAGCTTGCAAAATCCCAAATAGCACATTCATCATAAAAAACAAATATAAAACATTCAGCCTGTAAAGCAAAGCTGAAAAGCTGGTAAAATTAAGATATTAAGTACCTAAATAAAATCTATATGCACGCTTATATAGAAAAAAGTTCTCATATTATCAAAGGCATAATCTATATTAATAGCACTCGGATACCCTTGATGGAAGCCATAAGAACTAGCAAATAAACCCATACAAAGCTGCTCAATAACCCCTTCAAGATGTAAACACAAGGCCTGCATCACTGTGTCATTTCTATTTAAATTTCTACAACCTTTCCATATAAAAAACAACAAAGTTTGTAAAAAAAATACTTAGATTCTCACCCCATGGCTTCCACTTAACACAACTTATGACTAATCAGCAAATATATATATTTCAAATGAGTCTGCATACACATGCCATTTCAAAATCAAGTTAAACAGTCCATGCAAGTAAATCTAATCAACAACAGTCTTGTGTATATAAAGAACAGCAAAATAAGTAAAAAATACTTGTATGGATATGGACACCCCCATGGCTTTACTAAGCGCATCTGGTCATAAATCAACGAGTTTATCTACTGTAAATGAAACTGCATTCTAATGCTTTTTCTAAGTCAGCTATTGGAGTTTGTGCATGCAGATCTGGAAGACATGGATCAGGTCACTGAGCACAGACTAAAAGTTAAACCTTACTGTTATCCAACATGCTCATTGCATAGTTAGCTTAGTGAGATTGAGTCATATTTGTCTGAGGGCACTAGTTACAACAGCTATCCTGTAATGAATATACAGAGACACTCTCCTTTTGAATGCTGTTTACAACCTAGGTAGTTTTGTGCCTAAGGAAGCTTACACTCATTCAGCAATTGGTTTGTAGGAACTTATGCATAAAAGTGGAGCTTTTGGTGAGTAAAAATCAGAATAGAACTTTTTCATGTGCAATGAGCATGTTGGACAACAGGAAGGTGTTGATACAAATCTGGGAGTACATTCAGCTGATGGAGAAATCAATTTAGGGACATACACCTGCAACAAGGTGAGGTCATAAAAACAATTAAAAGAAAAAGCACAGCTGTACAAGCAGAGTTTTAAACAGTAGATATTCAAATGATCACTGCTGTGGTAGCCTTAGCCATATGAATTATATCCTGCTAAGGGAATAACAGCCTACAAAGATTCCAAAGCTTTCAGGACACCTTCCACATGCCCAAACCATTTATCAGCTCAAAATAAGCCTGGATTGGGTGCCAAACCTTTCAGTGCTTTCATGCTAAATGAAAAGTGGGAAGCTAGAGCCATAAAAAGTCAAAGTTAGGAAAACAAAAAAATTCCTCATCGTAGCATAAAAAAAATACAAAATAAGGCAGGGTAGGAGGGAGCAACTACTCTTGCAGTGATAATTCAAACATCTACTGTTATGCTGAGTTTACTTACACAACTATGCTATGACCACATTTATCTCTGCTGCAGTAAGGGTAGACTACCATATCTTAAACTGACTGGTAGGAGGAAGGATGAGGGTCCAAGAGCCACTGGAGAATGGTCCTAGCAAAGCCTGTCATGGACCAGAAAGAACTTAGTTTACAGTGCTTTGTAAAACATTGTATAGAGGACCATATTGTTGCTTCAGGTACATTTCTAGAAACCAGCCTTTTCTAAAAAGCCACATATAAGCCTAAGACCCTGGTAGAATGAGCCTTAACCATCTGGAATTGCCTTGTTGTGGTGAGCATAAGAACAAAGGGGTGGGGGGGTTAAAACGAATAAGGTGTTTACCTCACAGACACAAGGTGCAGGGTTTGATTTACACATTTGAAATGGACATTGGCTAGGATTAAAATGGGCCACAAGTTAGAAAGCCTAATGCTTACCTATAAACCTAAGAACCTATACTAATGAGAAAACTATTTAGAAATAGTCTGCTTTGACACGTGTTGACCCTTTCTGTTACCTTCAAAATAAATGAACAATTAATAAGAAATTCTGAAAGATTTTGTTCTGTCAAGACAGCATCTGAGTTGTCTGAGGACACCAAACATATGAAGTAACCTATCTCCCTCATTTTAGATTCTGGAAATAAAACAAGGACATATATTGTTTAGCTTAAAGTAAACTTGGATACCACTTTAGGCATAAACTAAGGATTACTTCACAAAGAAACCCTCTCTCTGTGGAAAATGAGACAAAGTTATCCCACCATAAGGGCCTGCAACTCGGATACTCTTCCAGCAGAGGTTACAGCTGGTTCAAATGGAGCAAGTGTTAGCTTCTCAAACACAAAATTAAGATCCCAAGGAGGAACTACCAGCTTCCTGGATGGATTCTTATGTAGAATCCCTTTCATAAACATACTGCCATGAAAAATGTATTGAAAGAGGGAGATCCATGGGCAAGCATGCTGAAATGGCTGATAAATGAACCTTGATAATAGAGTAAGATAGCAAGTCAAACAAATACTGCAAAACCAGAGAAACAATAGCCTAAAGTAGGTGCTGGTTGCTTTGTTGTCACCAACTAAAAAACATTTTCCATTTGCTTATAGTATATTCTAGTAGCAGGCATTCTTGCCTGCAGTAGAACCTGCTGCATGACCTCAACAAACAGGTGCCCAAACGCATTAAGCCCTGTCATCCAGGCAGTTTAGTTGTTATTTGGGGTTGGGATGCATCAAACACTCCTGTTCTTCTATGGATAAATTCAGTTTTTAAGGAAGCTTGTGGTAACTGCCCCTGGCCAATTCCAAACGAAGAGAGAACCATTGCTGCCAGGCCTGAAGGGAGTCATAACAATGATCTAGATGTATTTATTCTGAATCTCCAGAAGAGCCCTGGAAATCAGTAGAAAGGGTGGAAAAGCATGCAGGAACTTTCCTATCCAGGGAAAAGAAAAATCATCTATATTCCAGGACTTCTTGCATGGAATCCTGGAACAGAATTTTACTAACTGATTATTTAGAGAAGAGGCAAAAAGGTCTACCTTTGGAGTTCTTTACAAATCCATCAAATCTCTAAAGATACCCTGTTCTAGTTTCCATTCCTGAGGGTCTGCTTTTGTCCTGTTCAGCTTGTCTGCCACACAATTTTGCTCTGACATAATTTAAAATGCTTGTAGCATGAGATTGTGCTCTAAAGCTACATTCCATTGCTGCTAACATTGGCCCTCTTTGCCAACATAGTTCTGCTAAGTTGGGAACTGGACTTTGTTTTCAAATGCCCTGAATTTAAGAAATGTAGGGGCTATTTCAGTTTTTTGGATGATTTGCTGATGAAATGGGACAGTTCCCGTCAGGGTTTCATCCAATTTATGGAAGTCTTGGTTACCAGTACTTTGTTTCTTGAGTTTACGCACACTGTTAGTGAAGATAGTATTCACTATCTGGACATAGAGATTACAAAGCTACCTGGTGGAGGTTCTGGAACAGAAATATACCGGAAGCCTACTTTCTGCAATGCTTTTCTGTCTTTCGACAGTTGCCACCCTTTTCATCAAAAGAAGGGGATGGTTAAGAGTTAACTTATTAGAATTTTTAGGTTGCCATCAGACAATATTGCATGCTTGAAGCAGTTTGATTTTTTTAAAGAGTATGTTTCTTACTAGAGGATATCTACAGGACTTGTTGAAGAAATTGCAGGAAGAAATTTGGGCCCTCAGGTGTGATTGCTATCCTCCTGTTATGCTTTCTGGCTTGGTGCATTTACAGGATGGTACCAGCTCATTAGACAAAACATAACATGGTTTTACATTATTCTCTTGATGCTGGGGATATCCAGAAGATTGTAAGGAGGAACTGGTACCTACTTTCTAGTAATGTGGATATCAACAAGCATTTTGCTGCTGCTCCATCATTTACTTTTAAAAAGAAGAGGAACATAAAATCATTACTGGAAATGCCGGTGGCTGGGGGGTCAGCCCACCCACTACAAGGAAATGTGGACACTGCAATCAATATCCCTTTATTTGTTTATCAACAGTTGACACGTGGCTGTCTAGGTTGACTACTGTTTTCCATGGGGGCAAGTTTAACTGTGATTCTGAAAGGGTTGTTTATCTTGCTCTGTGCGACTCTTGCACGGCTTTCTATATCGGAAAGACTGTCAATTCCCTTAATAAAAAAATTACCAGCATGACTACAGCATCAGGAAAAATGACAACAAAAGTGCCCTGGCTAGACATGCTGGGCTCTGTACTGGTTTTGGACAGTTTAAATTTTTGGTACTAGAGTCAAGAGCAAATCAAGATTTGTGTTTTTCCTAGTGACTGGCAGAATTGTTTTACTGCAGAGGGAAATGTTTTGGCAGTTACACTTTGATGCCTGCAGTTTCCCGGGTTTGAATGATACTACATCTATTTCCAGTGAAAAGAAGGGCTAATATTTGTTAAAACTATATTTTATTATTGTTATATTTTTTATTATTGTGATATTTTACATATCTGCATTTTATTTTGTATATTTTTTTCTTAAATGCATTTTCTGTATTGTAGAATAATGCATCAGCAGTTTTGTGGATGTTTTCTCTTTAATTTGAGGAGGGGTTTAGCACTTGTCTGGTGCCTTTTTTATACATAAAAGGATTTCCTTTTTACTGTTCTTGATTCTGATGATGTCACTTTGTGATGAAAGCGCTTAACCAACAGTTTTCTCTTGGGCTACGGTGAATAAAGTGTTTTGGATTGCTCTTTGGACTATTCTATGTTCGTTTTCTGTTATTTTAACATAGCTACTTTGCAGAGGAGGTAAGATCCAATTAACTCTTGCTTGTCTATGCACCATATCACTGTGGTATTGTCTGTGTCTACTTGTGGTTCTGGAGACCACAGATGATTCAGAGTTGAGAGCATTTATAAGTGTTAACATCTCTTTTATGTTTGTGTGTTTTGGTCTACCTGTCTTGTCCCAAAAACCTTGCACCTTTATCTCCTTGACACTGCTCCCCAACTGAGGTATGAGCCGTCTGTTTTAACGGACTGCTTTGGAACAGAAGTGAGATGGGGAGACATGGATTTATGAATATCTGATGCTGTCATAAAGTGATTTCTCTTTTCACAAATCTCAGAACTGGAATATGAAAAGATAATGGGTACTGACACTGGGCCACAGAGACTTGAGATACCATTGTATCATTCTCATGAGACCCAGAATCCTGAGGTATTCTTTCACAGTGACAGACGTCCGAGTGGCAAACCCTGGAACAGGTCTAAATGAAGAGCTATTGTTTACTGTAAAAGAAAACTGCTTTGTATTGAGGTATCTAGTAGATACCCCAGAAACACAATCCTGTGTGATGAAGTAAAAAAGGCTTTTAAGTACTCTCTTGGAATCACTTAAGAATCTGCAAAGATAAGCAAGTCATCTAAATATGGAAAAATGCAGATACCCTGTTGCCTGCAATGGGCTATGACACGAAACAGACACTTTGTGAAGACTCTTGGAGCAGAGGATAGTCCCAAGGGTAAAGCAGAGAACTGCTAATGTGATCCAGACTCACATAGCCTTAGAAAATGGCTGAAATCTGGATGAACAGAAATGTAACGATAAGCAGCTTTTAAAAATAAGATTACTAAAAAACTTAAATGAGGAAAAAGAGGTAAACGGTTGTAAAGTGAAAGCATTTTGAACTCAGACACTATCACAAAATGATTCAGGAAAGAAAGAGCCAGAACTGGTCTCCAAGAATTTTCTTCCTTTGGCACTAAAAACATTATTGAATAAAATCCTTTTCCCAACTGGGATGGAGGAATTGATTCTATTAATCCCTGAGATAGCATGTGCTGTAAGACAGGACAGAAGAGCATGGTTTCATAGTTGAAAATGAACCCCCTGAAAAGGAGGAATGTCTTCCTACCATCATTTGTATACTAACCTGGATCATCTTAAGAACTAATTTGCCTGAAATAATCTGTTGTCAAAGAGAGAAATGGAGATTCAGACGTTTTGGTAGGGATAATGGACTGCCCTGGGGGGGGGGGGGGGGCAAAGTACCTTAAATTGTCATTCTGCATTATTTAATTGTCCTTTATTCTGGGGGGCTCCAGTTTCCTTTTTGTCACCTCCCTGCCATTTTTACACATCTGCTTACCAATATTCTGCTGAGAATATTTATTTGGTTTCTTGCCAAAACTGGGTGAGGGACCAGAAAATTGCTAGGAAAATTTAGAGAAGAAAGGCTGAAATATCAGAGATTTTGTGAACCAGCTTACCTCACTTATCACACTTCTAGATAACCTCTGCAGCAGATGGTCCACAAACTAAATCTCTATCCAAAGAGAGAATTAAAATTTTCATTCTTGTCAACTTCAGGGAGCTTCTGCAAATGCAATCAGGCAAACTTCCTAAAAAAAGTACCAGTGGCAAAAGCCCTAGAAGCATTATCTACAGTGTCATAAACACACTTCAAACAATTAATAGTAGTCTGAGAAATAGAAGAAACTAAACTACATAAAGTAGTTTTTCCTCACCAAAAAAAACTGAGGACAGTGTATTGCTGGGTCCTGACAATATATCCGGATGTATCTTAAATAGCATGAAGCATCTCTAACAACACTATTATAGGTTTACAGCTATTTACTCTGCTAATGACCACCAGGTGCCTAGCTGCCACTGTTCAATCTCAGCCTCCATACAGATTTTGTACCAAGTGAACGGAGAAGAGCTACATTCATCCCCCTGCATAAGTGAGGACCTTCCACAGACCCAGACAATTACAGACCCATAAGTCTGACCAGCCTCATATGCAAAGCCATGGAAAAATTTATCATGAAATTAATCAATCAGGACTTAGGGGAACCTCCAAATACTGGACCTGTCTCAGTTTGGATTCATCAAGGGCAGGTCATACTTAGTCAACCTGGTGGATTGTTTTGAAATAGGTCACCAAAGCAGAGGATGAAGACAAAAAATGGTACACCCAGCATACCTCAACCTGGTCAAAGCTTTTGACACAATTCCCCATGCAGGCATAGTAGAACAGCTAAATAAACTGAGAATAAACTCCTATGTTATGGACTGACAACTGGCTCACAGATAGGGCACAGATAATCAGAATGGGGAAGTTACCTCCACAGAGAGACCAGTCACCAGTGAAGTCCCCTAGGGTTCTGTGCTGGGACCTTTCCAATTTGGCATCTACTTTTCTGAAATAAAAGCCAATACAAAAAGGCTCCAGGTTTGCAGACGACTGCATGCTAGGAGCAGTCAGCAAATCCCCAAATGACTTAGCCGTCCTGCAGGAAGGTTTGTTTCAAATAAATGTAAGAAGATAAAACTGGTGAATCAAAAGTAAAACCAGCATCAGCTTTAATAGGACAGAAAACAAGTACAAACACAACTGACTTAGCGTTTTCACCCAAATGGGCCATCCTCAGAGTCAGTTAATAAAATTGAAACAGTCTTTAATAAATGAAATTCAAACAACTTTGCAGCCAATAAGCATCCAAGTACAATAAAATTATTACAATTGTCTTGAGAATTAACTCTTACCAGTACAACACACTTTCACTGAACAGAAAATTTTTACTGCTCATTCAACCCGAATGTTTACCAATAGTGTGTCTCGAAACATATACCCTAAAAAATCCGACTATATTTTTCTTTGTTAGAAAAACACTACTGTTTCAAATACTTAAAGCTTTATGTTTTAATATACATGCCAAAGATAAAGTGTTATTAATGCCAGGTCTTGTACTGGCATCTAATCTAATTTGCCAAAGGCATTCTCTAACTTCAAGTATGTTATTGTAGTCTCCCCCAAAATCTTTTGTGTAAATTCTGTCAATGACAAAAAATATGAATTTCTTAAAATTCATACAATCTTTGCTGTGAATGTACAAAGAATTAGTTAACTTCTTATTTTTCTGTCCCTGGTGTGTTCTAGTATTCTTTGTTTTAATTTCCTTGTGGTCATACCAACGTAAAACGCTGTACATGATAAACAAGTGGTCACATATATGACCATATTCGTGTTACAATTACAATAACCTGGACTCACCAGGGACCTTTTGTAGTTGCCAACTTGTACATTGATATGTTTAAAAAAAATAAATAAATAAGAAGTTAACTAATTATTTGTACATTCACAGCAAAGATTGTATGAATTTTAAGAAAGTCATATTTTTTGTCATTGACAGAATTTACACAAAAGATTTTGGGGGAGACTACAAAAACATACTTGAAGTTAGAGAATGCCTATGGCAAATTAGATTAGATGCCAATACAAGACCTGGCATTAACGACACCTTATCTATGGCATGTATATTAAAACATAAAGCTTTAAGTATTTGAAACCGTAGTGTTTTTCTAACAAAGAAAAATATAGGCGGATTTTTTAGGGTATATGTTTTGAGACACACTATTGGTAAACATTTGGGTTGAATGAGCAGTAAAAAATTTTCTGTTCAGTGAAAGTGTGTTGTACTGGTAAGAGTTAATTCTCAAGACAACTGTAATAATTTTATTGTACTTGGATGCTTATTGGCTGCAAAGTTGTTTGAATTTCATTTATTAAAGACTGTTTCAATTTTATTAACTGACTCTGAGGATGCCCTAGATGGGTGAAAGCGCTAAGTCTGTTGTGTTTATAGTTGTTTTCTGTCCTATTAAAGCTGATGCTGGTTTTACTTTTGGTTCACCAGTTTTATCTTCTTACAAGTATACAGTTCAATCTTGGATTATTGTTTCAAATAAATAACTGATGCCAAAATTACGGGCTGAAACTAAACGCCAACAATTACATTATTGTATCCTTTGGGAAGTCATCTACCCCAGGGAACTGCCACATTGACAATACAACCCTAACAGTTGACCCAATTGTTCAAGATTTGGGAACTTATATGGAAAGTGACCTAACTTTTGACTAATGTGTGTATATCATTGTAAGAAAGTCCTTCTTTATTGCACAGCTTATAAACAAAGGGATTGTGTCTAGCATTGAATATAATGTCCCCTTTAGGGTCCCCTTGACTTCATCGACACGCCGAAACACCGACGCTAAGAAGACCGACTCGAGAAGATCGACGAGACAGATGATCGACAAGGTGAAATCCCGACAGCCGAAACACCAACATGGGCAACGTGTGAGCGCGAGTCGGTAAGTGTGCGATAGTGAAGGATTTAGCATTAGGGAGCGGACAGGTAAGTGTGTGATAGTGAGGGATTTAGCATTAGGGAGCGGACAGGTAAGTGTGCGATAGTGAGGGATTTAACGTTAGGGAGCGGACAGGTAAGTGTGAGATAGTGTGGGAGTTAGGGTTAGGGTGCGGGTAAGGTAAGTGTGTGATAGTGATGGACTTTAGGTGTAGTGGCGGGTTAAGTGAGTTAGGGTTAGGGTGCGGGTAGGGTAAGTGTGCAGTAGTGTCTGACCTTAGGGTTAGGGTTTGGGTTAGGGTTTGTGCATGTATAGTTGTGTGTAATGTGTAGTTTACATTTTGTTTGTCGGTGTTTTGGGTATCGGTGTTATGGTGTTCGGTTTTGTGAGTTTTCGGTGTTTTGGTGCCGTTGTTTTGAGTGTCGGGTTTGTGGCGTGTCGGTGTTGTGATAGGGTTCCCCCCTTTAACATGCATCTGTGAGAAAAATGCAACAACTGGAACATCCAGAGATACCTTACTAAAAGAATACAAAGCCTAAACACGTCCTACATGGACGACTCAAAGCCCTGTCACTATACTCTGTATCCTATAGGCTTCTAAGAGGTGATCTGTGCCTGCCATACAAGGCATCCTCCGACCCATTTACTGCACATCAAGTCAAATGACATCAGTAATACGCAGCATAGGGATCCAAATCTTTTCTGCAACATCAACAGAACAATTTGGAGGGACAGAAGTAGATAAAAATCAGGCAGCAACTGAATGTGCCTAAAAGCAAAAGAAAGATTACAAGGTGAAGGATCAGATGAAAAGGCAAGAAATGTGGAAAATGCATAAATATTGTTGCAAGTAAAAAAATTCTGGAAGAACCTCATGTTGATCAGGAACGAAAGCAGGAATGTTAAGAAGAGGTGAATTCAAAACCGCCAATATTAACCTTTCATCTCTTGGTTTGAATTTCAAACCAGGAGATGAAAGGTTAATATTGGCGGCCCAAGATAGTGGACTACATACATGCTGGTTCACAAAATTCATTAAACATGTGGGAGAAAAAGACAAATGTAGCTGTTGTAAAACTGAATTGGAAACAGTCACACACATCATTGCTGGTTGTGATATACTAATGGCAGAAGGACCATATACTGAAAGGCATAATGATGTGGCAAGACTGTTGAACTGGGGATTGTACAAACATTATGATACTGAAGTGGTTGAAAAACACTAGAAACATTAGCCAGAAAGCATCATAGAAAATGATGAAGTCTACATCACATGGGATCATCCATTACCAACAGTTCAAAAGACAGATGCTAGAAAACTGGACATAGTGGTCCAAGAAAAGAAGACAAAAATAGCATTGATTAGTGACATTGCCACACCCAGTGACTACAGTGTCCTGCATACAGACAGACACAAAGTTATAAAATATCAGGATTTGCAAGCAGAAACAAGAGCAATGTGAAAGAAAGATACCCAGATAGTTCCAATAGTAGGAGCAACAGGTCTTATAAAAGAGAGTTTGCAATCATCCCTTAAAAACCGTTTAATGAGTTCAAGATGTCATAAAAATTCACAGATAAAAACCACTTCAAACAACGTTAAGCGCTTTCATCCGCCATCAGGCAGACTTCATCAGAACAATATGCTTCGGCTACTGCTCCCTTTTTAACTCAAAATCGGCGCCAAAACTTCATGACAAATCATTAACTATTAAGATTTAAAAATACAGACACTTGCAAACAATGTAATGGCTACTATCCTATACTTTGTGTTGGTTATAAAACCTAATATTATAAAAGGAACTTTATGTTAACCCAGGAAGTTGATAACTCTGTAAAAATATTATATATTATACAATATTTGACTAAAAGTTATACATGTATTAACTAATGGATAAATATACAATATCATGTTCATATCCATAGATATTCACTTCTATCTCCATGAGCATTGTACATTTTATATACCTATTTCTCACTATACTAAATGTCACCTATTGCAATATAATAATCCATATGATGCTAATTCATAATGCATATATTTATACATACATAGTAATAATAAATAAATAAATAATTAAATAATTACAATATGATAATAAATAATTAAAATTCTATTATTATATACATTGGAAAATTATTTATTATTATTATTACTTAAAAACTCATAGGGTATAGATTTAATAAAATATAATAAAATTCTATGTCCCCATATATGACATATGTACTAAACTAATGCAAAACCACTGATAAATATGATACTGGTTGTTATCTCATTAATAAAAAAGGCTTTATGCTAACATAATCATTGAGGCCAGGTTTCGTTGTGGCATCAGTAAGAATTTGCCAATTGCTCTCTCTACATGCAAGTCTGGTTTTCCAGTCCCCTCCCAATGGGTTAATGTACTCTTTGTCTATAATTGTAAAATGAAACAGATGGTGTTCTCCTGCTTCACTGATATGTTTATATAGTGCATTATTCATATCTTTGCATTTAATCTTATAATAATGTTCGTAAATTCGTTGTCTCAGTTGTCTTTCAGTTTTTCCTATATAGAATGCAGGGCATTCTATACATTTTGCTAAATAAACCACCTGTTTTGTATGACAATTTCCATTCAAGCTGTTAATCTTTGTCCCATTCATATTTTCCAATTTGGTATAAGACTGGGTGTTAATATAATGACACTGCTTACATCTCCCACATTTCTTAGTGGGATTATATACTAGCTCTTCTGAACCTCTTCGTACCCTGCCCTTTCAAGTAATTTCTTTATATTAGGGGCAGTCTTATATACTATTTTCGATGCGATCCTATTTTGTCCGTATCTGCCTTTGAAACTGTAACTATGTCCCAATGCCTTGTTAAAATCTCCTTTATATTATCAACATAAGGTGTGTATGTGAGGACACATACTCTACCTGTTTCGAAACTATTGGTGGATCCCATCTTTATCTTATGTACATACTTCCCTAATAATGAAATATACTTATCATTCCATTGTTTGGATACATAACTGATCGTATCATCTATAAGAAGCCTAGGGTATCCTCTATCGAGAAAAAGTTTTTTAATTAATTGCATCTCTTCCTCCATTTCCTTTTTTGTAGATGACATCCTAGCCCCTCTTATACATTGTCCTTTTATAATATTCTTAAAAATGTGTCTAGGGTGGTTGCTGGTATAATATACATAATCATTAGAGTAGGTACTTTTCCTGAATACCTTAGAGGCAAATTCATTATCTTTGGTTTTAAAAATATATACGTCTAAAAACGCTATACCCCTATCACTATAGTTACATGTAAATTTAAAATAACTGGTGGTGCCATTTATGTATTCCATAAACTTGATAATTTCTTCATTAGATCCCTTCCACAAAATAAAAATATCATCTAAAAATCTAGTGTAAAACATAATATTGGAGCTGTACATACTGTTGTTCAATACATATTTGGATTCCCAATTCCCAATTTGGCCACAGGAAAGGAAAACGGTATATATGGATAGGAGATTTAGTGAGAGAGAGGGGAGAGGGGGGAAAAAAGGAAATTTTCAAGGGGACAGATACCACCCAGAGTTCAGGAAGAACTATTACAATCAAAATCCAACCCACAGGATATTTTAAACAAGAGTTTACCTCAACCGACCCCTATCACAACTGAATCAGCCGACGTGGATATACTGAACACTAGTGGGGGGACCCACGAGGATGTTGACATACAGCATATATTAAGTACATACAATGGTTTTAAGGTTTATAATTATTCAGATTATGTTACACACACTGAGTTTTATAGTCTTTTAGCAAAAGGTATGAAGTTTATACCAAATCTTAAATTTTCACTGGTGGACACCATCAAGCAAATTAAATTATTTTGTCGGAAATTAAACCTTGCGATACAATTTGATAAAATAGGGGATAAATCAGTTACATCGATATGTGAGATGAAGAAAAAAAGTGCATACATGCCTATAAACAACCCCAGTATATTAAACTATGAAAAGATAGTATGCAAGGAGATATATTGGTACAATAAAAATCAAGTAAGAAATAAAGACAAGAATAATGAGTATGAGGATAATTTGACAGTAAAAGAAAGGAAATGTCTTAATGAATTAATTAATAATAAAGATATCAGAATAATGAAACCCGATAAAGGGGGTGGAGTTGTTATATACCCTAGTTCAAAATATAAAAAAGCTATTTTAAATATATTAGAGAAATCAGGAAACTATGATGGCATATCCATGAATGAAGTGATTACAGGATATAGATACATTGATTCAGCTATTGAAGAATATTTTATAAATAATAGACTCACACAGGATATCTATGAATTTATATGTGTTGAAAATCCTATTCTAGCCCACATAGTGGGTATACCTAAAATACATAAATCTATAACTAATCCACCATTCCGACCGATAGTATCAGGGTCCAAATCTAAAACTTTTAATATAGGGCAAGTAATAGATAGATGGACCAAGCATGTATATAAAAATATTCCGCATCTTACTATAGATTCATGGGATTTTTTAGGAAAATTGACACCATTATTATGGAATATGGACTACAAATTTGTCACGATTGATGTTTGTGACCTATTTTCCAGTATCCCTAAAGAAGAAGGTTTGGAGAGTTTCAGTAATAGTCTTAGGAATTATTCAACATTAAGTTGGGATAGGATAGTCTTAATAGTAGACATGATGTCCTTAGTCCTGGACCACAACTATATTGTGTTTGAGGAAAATATTTTCAAACAAAGGAAAGGGGTAGCAATGGGTGCGTCATGCGCACCCGTTACTAATTTGGTTATGCTGGATTGGGAATCCAAATATTTATTGAACAACAGTATGTACAGCTCCAATATTATGTTTTACACTAGATTTTTAGATGATATTTTTATTTTGTGGAAGGGATCTAATGAAGAAATTATCAAGTTTATGGAATACATAAATGGCACCACCAGTTATTTTAAATTTACATGTAACTATAGTGATAGGGGTATAGCGTTTTTAGACGTATATATTTTTAAAACCAAAGATAATGAATTTGCCTCTAAGGTATTCAGGAAAAGTACCTACTCTAATGATTATGTATATTATACCAGCAACCACCCTAGACACATTTTTAAGAATATTATAAAAGGACAATGTATAAGAGGGGCTAGGATGTCATCTACAAAAAAGGAAATGGAGGAAGAGATGCAATTAATTAAAAAACTTTTTCTCGATAGAGGATACCCTAGGCTTCTTATAGATGATACGATCAGTTATGTATCCAAACAATGGAATGATAAGTATATTTCATTATTAGGGAAGTATGTACATAAGATAAAGATGGGATCCACCAATAGTTTCGAAACAGGTAGAGTATGTGTCCTCACATACACACCTTATGTTGATAATATAAAGGAGATTTTAACAAGGCATTGGGACATAGTTACAGTTTCAAAGGCAGATACGGACAAAATAGGATCGTACCCGAAAATAGTATATAAGACTGCCCCTAATATAAAGAAATTACTTGAAAGGGCAGGGTACGAAGAGGTTCGTAAAGAGCTAGTATATAATCCCACTAAGAAATGTGGGAGATGTAAGCAGTGTCATTATATTAACACCCAGTCTTATACCAAATTGGAAAATATGAATGGGACAAAGATTAACAGCTTGAATGGAAATTGTCATACAAAACAGGTGGTTTATTTAGCAAAATGTATAGAATGCCCTGCATTCTATATAGGAAAAACTGAAAGACAACTGAGACAACGAATTTACGAACATTATTATAAGATTAAATGCAAAGATATGAATAATGCACTATATAAACATATCAGTGAAGCAGGAGAACACCATCTGTTTCATTTTACAATTATAGACAAAGAGTACATTAACCCATTGGGAGGGGACTGGAAAACCAGACTTGCATGTAGAGAGAGCAATTGGCAAATTCTTACTGATGCCACAACGAAACCTGGCCTCAATGATTATGTTAGCATAAAGCCTTTTTTATTAATGAGATAACAACCAGTATCATATTTATCAGTGGTTTTGCATTAGTTTAGTACATATGTCATATATGGGGACATAGAATTTTATTATATTTTATTAAATCTATACCCTATGAGTTTTTAAGTAATAATAATAATAAATAATTTTCCAATGTATATAATAATAGAATTTTAATTATTTATTATCATATTGTAATTATTTAATTATTTATTTATTTATTATTACTATGTATGTATAAATATATGCATTATGAATTAGCATCATATGGATTATTATATTGCAATAGGTGACATTTAGTATAGTGAGAAATAGGTATATAAAATGTACAATGCTCATGGAGATAGAAGTGAATATCTATGGATATGAACATGATATTGTATATTTATCCATTAGTTAATACATGTATAACTTTTAGTCAAATATTGTATAATATATAATATTTTTACAGAGTTATCAACTTCCTGGGTTAACATAAAGTTCCTTTTATAATATTAGGTTTTATAACCAACACAAAGTATAGGATAGTAGCCATTACATTGTTTGCAAGTGTCTGTATTTTTAAATCTTAATAGTTAATGATTTGTCATGAAGTTTTGGCGCCGATTTTGAGTTAAAAAGGGAGCAGTAGCCGAAGCATATTGTTCTGATGAAGTCTGCCTGATGGCGGATGAAAGCGCTTAACGTTGTTTGAAGTGGTTTTTATCTGTGAATTTTTATGACATCTTGAACTCATTAAACGGTTTTTAAGGGAAGCTGCGTATAGCCTTTATTGCCGGAATCCAACCTGATCGAGTGTTGTTCCATCAAGTGGATTGTGCTACATATATTTTTTGAGTTTGCAATCATACTTAGACATACTATCAATACATGTAACTCCGTATGAATTGCAGAAGGACTGGGCACATTGTGGGTGCTGCGAAGAGCACTTTTGGCTGACATCTAAGAGTGAAACAATGCTAATTTCATGAACTTTAACCGTACATTGACTTAGGAATGGGGTCCATTCCCGTCACGGTGTTAAAAACCCAAAAGATTTGGAGAAATCAAAAAGGGACAGGTATATCTTGCAGAGGATACCGCAAAGACTACCCATCCACATAAAACAAAGTTCATCCCTGTCCATTTTCAAATGCAACTTACAGCTATGGATGGGAAGCAGAAGACTTACCCCAGGACTGTTTCCTATACTACTAATGAACAAAGGCAGCTCCTCAATGCTTTATCTTACCCATGGGTTCCCTTAAATTATCTATGGTATGATCCCAGTTATTCTCATTATGAGTAATATATAATTACCAACCTTGTAATAGTTATCACAATAATATAGCATTATCAACCATGGGATGGGTAAAGCCAATCTATAACCAAATAGAATAGGCTATTTCAAGCACAAAAAGGGGAAATGGCTAGGCTTAAAATGGCTCACAAAGGTAACTAGCCTAGCACTTACCTAAGGACATATGAACAAAACATTCCTCATACTTTCTCAATTAGCTAGTATAACCTTTAACATATGACCTGACAATTCTGAAATCTAGAAATCAAAGTTGCAAAAGCCCACATCTTTCCCCAAAACTTATCAGCAGCTTTAACATCCTTGTCAGAAGGAGAAAGATTACAGTTAACAAAATAGTTGGCAGCAGCTGGAGTAACTAAAGTTATAGCTGCTGTGTCAGTTCTGGGATGTGTGTATAAAAACTTGATAGAATGTACATAGATCCTCAGTCTATCTTCTTTCTTAGGATCAGCACGTTGTCTGCCAGGGAAACGATGGGCTGTGATAAATGGATCTTCCAATGCTAACAGCGCTGGGGTGATGGGTGAAGGTTCTGGGAATTCTATTTGTAACAATTCATAGTATTTTCTAAGGGAATAAGAACTCTCAGTGCCCACCCCAATGAAAACACTGGCACATTCTGGCATTCCAGAAATAGTCTTGGAGGAAAGAGAATTCTTCATAGGGAGATTGAGATAACACACTCTCCTCAGAATCTGAATCACAAATCTGAGGTGAAAAACCTGCATCTGTCCCTTCACATTCCCCTACAGGTTCAAAATATTGAACCTCCTCAGGGAAAGATGATTTCCTTTTTCTATGTTAACATAAGATGGTGCAGCAAGTGTGATATCATACTACCACACTGCTGTGAGAACTTAAGAGTTCCTGTCTATTAAATGTAGACCAATTTACTTGCCCAGGGAGAGGAATGTGGTCAGTGTAACAGTGTTGTATATTCCACCTAATCCTAATACCACTGAGGCTGTAAAACTATGCAATCACATGGGTGAGCTACAGAGCAAATATCCTGACTTTGTACACATAGCAGCTGGTGACTTTAATAAAGCAGATCTTAAAGAAGAATTACCACACTACCGTTAGTATGTGGACGTTCCTACAAGGAGTGATAATATCCTGGACAAGATGACCATTATACCATCTTGCTATTTCCAGCTTACAAACTTGCACTGGTTAGAGAGAAACCCACAAAGAAACAAATCGGTATTGCTCAAGGGGGCTATGGAGGCCTTCCAAGACTGCTTTGAAAGAATCAAATGGGATATGTTCAAGGAGGCAGCCACAGTGAATCAGCATCTAAACACTGGTGAATACACTGAGGTAGTGATGGCATACATTTCAAACTGTGCTGACGGGGTAACAAATACCAAGAGTATCACTATTAGAGCTAATCAAAAGCCATGGCTCATCCCTAAGGTTTACAAGCTAATGAAGGACAGAAACACAGCTTACAGGGCTAAGGACAAAGCAACCCTAAGTGTAGCAAGAGTTAATCTGAGGATGGGTATAAAGGAGGCTAAGAAGAAGTGTGGCAGAAAGGTACCGAGACACTTTGAAGACATGAAGGATGCAAGAACACTATGGCATTGCATACAAGGGGGTCACTGAGTACAAAATCAGGTCAGCACAGCGTGAGAACAGCATCAAATTCTTGGACAGTTTGAACATCTTCTTTGGTAGATTTGAGAAAAGAAACAACAGGTTGGCACTAAAGCTACCCACTGATAAGATGATGCAGTACTCAGCCTAAATAGAGAGGAGGTAAGAAGACAGCTAAGGAGAGGGAACCCCAGGAAGGCTGCTGGTCCAGACAACATACTGGGTAAAGTGATAAAAGGCTGTGTTGATCAATTATTCACAGTGCTCAAGGAAATATTTAGCACCTCTCTTTCCATGGCAAAATTACCCTCATGCTACAAGGAAACTTTCATCATCCCGCTGCCTAAGAAAACAACTCCCTCTAGCCCAAACGACTATACACCAGTTGCTTTGACAACCACTGTTATGAAATGTTTTGAGCGGTTCATCAAAATGCATCTTTCCTCATGCCTACCTCCTGATTTTGACCTTCCGCAATTTGCATACAGTACTGACTGATCCACGGCTGATGCCATATCAGTAGCACTACACATCTCCCTTGAGCATTTAGAGGGCAAAGGCAACTATATGAAGATGATGTTCATAGACTTCAGCTATGCATTTAATATGGTGGTACCAATGCAGGTGATAGAAAAACTGGCACATTTAGGAATCAGTAAACGTCTCTGTAACTGGATCCTGGACTTCCTAAATGAGAGACCGCAGAGGGTGTGTTCAGGTAAAAACATATCAAAGTGCATCATGATAAACACCGAGGTTCCCCACAGATGTATTCTCAGCCCACTGTTATTCACCATCCTGACCTACAACTGCTATGCTAAGCTTAAATGCAATCATATCATCAAGTTTGATGATGACATCACAGTCGTGGGGCTCATCGCAAAACGAGGATTAAAGGGCATACCAAGAAGAGGTGGCATCTCTGATCAGCTGGTGCAAGGGGAACAACCTTGACCTGAATGTAAGTAAGAACAAAGAAGTTATCATTGACTTCAGGAAAAGGAGAACAAACCACCCAGTGCTCAGGATCAATGGTGAGAATGTGGAGAGGGTTAAGAGTATGAAATTCCTGGGTGTACACATACCCAAGGATCTCTAGTGGTTGGGAAATACCAGCCAACTGGTCAAGAAAGCACACCAACACCTCCGCTTTTTAAGAAGGCTGAAAAAAGCTAAGCTTCCTCCTCATATTCTCTCCACCTTTTAGAGGTGCAGTAGAGAGCATCCTCACCTGCAACTTCACAGTGTGATTTGGAAGCTGCACAGTTACAGAAAGGAAGGCGCTACAAAGAATGGTGATGGTTGCAGAGAAGGTAACAGGTTCCAGTCCTCCATTGATACATCTTTATTCTGCAAGAAGCATTCGAAAGGCCACCAAAAATTACAGGACAACACTCATTCTGCTCATGGACTGTTTAAGCATCTGGCATTGCTCAGGAGATACCAAAGCATCCACTGCAGGACTAGTTCAGCAACAGTTTCTACCCTACAGTGATTAGACTTCCGAACTCAGGCATTAGTCCCAGGGGTTTGGACACAAGTGAATTTTTATTTATTTGTGCAATATATACTTGCATATACTTCAATTGAGTGCAATATTTATTTATTATACCCATAGTCAGTGCTATTTAACTCACAAAGTGCAATATTAGACAAAAAACTTAGGCATTTCAATCTTTAGTGCAATTTGTTTTACTTTAAATAAGGTAGGTAATTTAACTCAGGGGAGGGTATTCTATTCATAAGACTGCTGGTAAATGTATCTGCTCTTTCTTGCGTGTATTGGGAGTAGTACTGTATTTGTTAGTTCTGTTTATTCCTCTACTTGTATGTGTTATTTCATTTTCCTTTGTAATCTCAAGAATTGAGCTGATGCACACAATTTCGTTTAGGCTACACGTGTGTAGTTCTAAATGACAAAATTTACTTTGACTTCAGAAACCACCTTACAGTAAGGGTCAAGACCAATATATTACTCCTGTGTTCAGAAAAACTGAATGAAGAGGAGTTAAATGTTTAGTTTTCTTGTCTCAGAATTTCTGACAGAAACGTTGGGGCAAATAGATTAAGTATTACCTGCAACAACTTCCCCAGGGATGGGCATAACATTCTAGCTAAGCAAAGTTACATTCCCTGTCTTTCTCCCATAAAGTACAGTTTTGTACCTACCATAAATGTAGATGTCCGAACTGGATAGCATCTGCAGTCATAACAACTGGGTTGTCCTGTCGTCAGGCATCCCTTCGGTCGGCCGGATTCCAAAGTCCAGGTCCGGCTTCGGCTGATGTCGCACTTCACCCGACGTCATCTCTGCTGGTCTTCGGGTATAAAGGCATCAGCCGACGCCATTTTCCTCAGTGTTTCCTGCCCCAGATGCCAGTTGCCGTCTTGGAAGGCTAAATTTTGGATAAATGCCAATGTTTCCAAAAAAAATAAAAGGCAAACACAAAAAATAAGCATGTATGTACATATATACAAACAAATACACCATAAGAGATTCCCCCCACCAGCTAGCTATTAGGAGGGAAAATACCCTAGGAGTACCACAGAGGGGAAGGAGGGAGGGTAATCCTGACTGCAGATGCTATCCAGTTCGGACATCTACATTTATGGTAGGTACAAAACTGTACTATGTCCTTCATGGATGCATCTGCAGTCATAACAACTGGGTAGAATACCATAGCCAACTAGGGGAGGAGGAAGAATAGATTATGGTGTGGTTAGGATCCCTTGCAGTACAGCAGTGGCAAACCCTGCTCGGGATCTGGAATACAGAGGTAAATTATAATGCTTGGCAAATGTATGCACGGAGGTCCAAGTAGCCGCCTCAATGATGTCCTTGGTTGCCACTCCTCATAAGAAGGCTGTGGTAGTGGCTGTTGCCCTTGTAGAATGAGGCCTTATGTTCTGTGGAATTGGTTTTCCATGAAAGGAGTAACAGAATCGTATGCAAATTCCTATCCATTTGGAGATTGTCTGTTTGGAAATAGGTTTTCCTTCCCTTCCTGTTGCATAGGCTACAAAAAGCTGGTCAGTTTTTCTGTTACTTTTTGTTCTGTCCAGGTAGTAGCGTAGCTGTCTATGTACATCCAAGGTATGCAGCATTCTTTCTCCTCTGTTTTGTGGGTTGGGGAAGAAGGTAGGTAGGTGGATTGCCTGGTTTAAAGACACTCTGGATACCACCTTAGGCATAAATGTAGGGTTAGTCCTCATGGACACTCTATCTTGGTGGAAGATTAGGAAGGGTTGTACTGCCATTAGGGCCTGAAGTTCAGAAACCCTCCTTGCTGAGGTTATTGCCAGTAGGAAAGCAGTTTTCCATGATAGATGCTGTAGTTCCGCTGTTGCTGCTGGTTCAAAAGGTGCGAGTGTCAATTTTTCTAGCACAAAGTTCAAATCCCAAGCTGGCAATGGTGGTTTCCTAGGAGGTTTTACATTCTTGATCCCTCTGAGGAACTGCCTGAGTAAAGGATGTGAAAAGACAGGTGGATCAAAGCTGTATTCTGCTGAAATAGCTGATGCATGTATCTTGATGGAGGAATAGGACAGGCCTGTATGTAGAAGCTCTGCCAAATACTCCAGAATGTTAGCAATATCTATATTCGACACATCTTTTCCTCTTTCAGCACTCCAAATGACAAACCTTTTCCATTTTCCTGCATAGTTCCTTCTTGTTGAAGGTCTGCGGGCTTCAAGGATAATGTCTTTAACCCTTTGGGAAAGTTCTGGATTAGTTGCTGCTATGTGATGTTCCATGCAGTCAGTTGCAAAGTTTTTAGGTTTGGATGCATGATGCTGTAGTTGTTCTGAGTTAACATCAAAGACATCAGGGGTATTGACCACATTTTGTCCCAAGACATGCTCCTCAGCAATGGGTACCAGTGTTGTCTTGGCCAGTTTGGAGCTATCAGGATTATCCTTGGACATTCCTCCTTGATTTTTAGTAATACCTTGTGTATCAAGGGAAGAGGTGGGAATGCATATGCTGTCAGATCTTTCCAGCTGAAGGAGAGCGAATCCACTTTCCATGCAAGTGGGTGGAAAGTCCTTGTGCAGAATTTTTTGAGCTGGTGATTGAGAGGGGAAGCGAATAGATCTATCTGTGGCATTCCCCATTTCTTTGAGATGGTCTTGAAGATGTCCGGGTGTAGCATCCATTCGTGAGCATCCGAGGTGGTTCTGCTTAACATGTCTGCTACAGTATTCTCCTTTCCCAGTACAAATATTGCCTGTAACTGGATGTTGTAGCTGAGTGCCAGGTTCCAAAGGTCCAAAGTCATTCTGCATAGGGGGTATGAATGAGTGCCTCCCTGTTTGTTGATGTACCACATGACTGTGGTGTTGTCTGTCCTTATCATCAAGTGGCCTTCTTTGAGAAATGGTCTGAATTTCTGGATTGCCAGTTTTACTGCCAGCATTTCTTTTAGGTTGATGTGCAGGTGAAGCTGGTCCTGTGTCCACAATCCTTGTACGCATTTGTCCAGCATGTGAGCCCCCCATCCTAGGTCTGAGGCGTCTGTTGTGATGGTTTGGCTTGCTTGATAGTTGTGAAAGGGTAGGCCTGGGTTTGACTGGCATGCTTGAGCCCACCATAGGAACTCCTGTTTTAGGCATGGGATTAGTGGAATTTCTGCTTCTAGGCTGTGCCTGTGTTGGGACCATAAATTCTTTAGGTACCACTGTAGTTTTCTCATATGTAGTCTGGCATGTGGAACCAAGATTATGCATGATGCCATGAAGCCCAAGGCCTGCAGAACTTTTCTTGCTGTTAGCTTGTTTTGTCTTGTTAGTGCCAAGAAATAAAGAGGAAGTTCTTTTTGTTTTTCTGCAGTTAGGAATGCCATTTGTTTTACTGTGTCCAATTCCGCACCCAAGAATGTCCTTGTTTGGGATGGTATCAGCCTTGACTTTTGTAAATTGACTGTGTATCCCAGTGCTTGTAGCAAGTAAATGACCCTTTGTAAATCTGTTGTCAGCTTGCTTTTGTTGTACCCTTGTAGCAGGCAGTCGTCCAGGTATGGGTAAATTTGGATTCCCTGTAGTCTGCAGTGGGCGATTACTGATGCCAGGCATTTTGTGAATACTCTGGGCAGTAGATAAGCCAAAGGGCAATGCTGAGAATTGATAGTGCTCTGATCCTGCAAGAAATCTGAGGTATCTTCTGCAAATTGGTCGAATGGGGACGTGCAGGTATGCCTCCTTGAGATCTAGAGTTACCAGCCAACACTCCTTGCCCAGCATGGGAAGAAGTTGCTGTAGGGTCAGCATTTTGAATTTTGGGACAATGATGTATGTATTTAAGGTAGACAGGTCGAGAATAGGTCTCCAACTTTTTTTCTTTCTTGGAACTAGGAATAGTCTGGAGTAGAATCCTTTGCCTTGTTCTGTTATTGGTACTCTTTCCACAGCTCTCATCTTTGTTAATTGCATTATCTGCTGTAGAGCTTCTGTTTTTTTGATTTGGAGGCAGGTTTGGCATTCCTCTTTTGACTGGTAAAGTGTGGAAGTGGAACCGGTAACCTTGGTCTATGGTTTGCAAAATCCACTTGTCTGTTGTGATATAGTGCCAGTTCTTTGAAAATAAGGTTAATTTTCCGCCTAATGGTGCTGCTATTTGTTCCCTGGTAGGCGGAGTAAGAATCAAGTCATTGTGCTTGTGCTGTTGTAGTGGTAGTGGCTGTGTCTGTGCCTCTGTTATTACCTTGCCACTGTCGTCCTCTGTAGGCACCCCTTCTGGGTTGATTTCTGCCTCTGGAGTGTCTATTCCTGCCCCTTTGGGATCTTGTGGAGTCAGGAAAGGACCAATCTTTGGCAGGCCAGTTCCTGCTGAACCTTGGGGGCTGAACCTGCAAGAAATCTTTAACTGTTTGTACAGATTTTGCCTTTTCTTCCACTTTCTTCATTACCTGCTGGGCAGGTGTACCAAACAAACTGGCCTTATCCATAGGAGCATCTAATAACTTAGCTTTAACATGATCCGGTAAGACCTGTTCCTTCAGCCATGCATGTCTTCTTATCACTGTGCCAGTCATGACTGATCTAAATGAAGCCTCCAGTGCATCATAGCCACATTTTAAGGAATGGTTACTAACCTGTTGTATGTTATTTACCATTTCTAATACATATTTCTTATCTATAGAGTCATCAGATGATAGCTTTTTAGTTAACTGATCAAGCATAAACTCTTGGTATTGTATCATGTGAAACTGACAGTTTAATGCTCTAGCTGAGAGAGTAGCTGAGGTGTAAACTTTTTTGCCCCATCTATCTAAAGACCTGACTTCCCTTTGAGAAGGAATAGGGTTTTTTGCTGTGGTCGAGGCTACTGCCTTAGGCCCCTGGGATATAGTTTCGGGGTCTGCAAGTGGGGCCTTGTATAGGTGATGATGAGTGTCTGGTACCCTGTAAAATCTATCTGGTTTGGCAGGGGCTGGAGGTAAGGAATCTGGTGCAGTGCAGACATCATTAAATGCATCGTCCACAACAGGGAGGACAGGAGGTATAGCTAAGGGCCTGTGTTGTGGAAGATGCAGAAAAGTCCTAAGTCTTTTTCTGTAATCTGAGAAATCCTGTTCCTGCCATTGGAATTGTTCTCGCATGGCATGTAAGGTTTCCCCAAAGGAGAATTCTTCTGGTGGAGAAGCAGCTGGAATGGATTCTTCAGCATCTGAGTCTTCATAATTGGAGAAAGGAGCCTCTGGCTGGTCTGCAATATCTGAGTCATCCATAGAATCATCAGAGGACACAGGCTCGGGGCTCTGCTCTAGGTCTCTTTTCTGGGGCTGAGAGGCCCTGTCTGGGTGAGATTGAGATCCCCTAATTAAGGATATTAAATCTTCTGCCAGAGTAAGCATTTGTGAACTAGAAGAGGGCCTGGTTGAGGGGGGTTTAACAGGCACTGATTTAGTAGATTTGGCTGCTTTAGCCCTGGCAAAGGCCTTAATAGACATGGCTGCAGGAGGCCTAGCAGCACCACGTGCTGGGGTAGAGACATCCAAAGGAATGGTGTCTGATAAGTCACTAGTAACCACAGGTGTAGGTAAAATTTCTGAGGCCGATTCAAGTAAGGTAGTAGGAACCTCAGTAGTAGTCATTGATTCAACTGTACTTTGATCAGTTTTCTCAGTTTCAGCCGAAACCGAGACACTCGCGGTTTGCTTAACCATGGTTTCGGCCGAAACCGCGGACCGCGAGTGTCGGTCTTTTTCTTTGCGTTTTTAACAATTTGGGTAGTCGGAGGATCCGACGGCATAATGTACGCAAAATCTGAGCCGAAAAACTGTTCAGCAAACTCCGACCGATGCCTAAGCGTTCGTCGGTTGAATGAAGCACAGGCCGAACAGGCTGCTACGTCGTGGTCTGGGCCTAAACAAGGCAAACAGTAAGAGTGGAAATCTTTATGAGGTATTTGTTTCCCACAAGTTAAACAGTTATTGACTTTTTCTGACATCGGCTGAGGCAAGAAAGAGTCCCCAACGGGTACTTAGCTTTAGAAGTCTTGAAGTAGTATTCGGTAGTAGTAATCTCTGGATCTGACCGACCGGCACTTGCGAACAGCTTCTGCTTGGCGCCACGCGCAAGAAAGACTGAGGAAAATGGCGTCGGCTGATGCCTTTATACCCGAAGACCAGCAGAGATGACGTTGGGTGAAGTGCGACATCAGCCGAAGCCGGACCCGGACTTTGGAATCCGGCCGACCGAAGGGCTGCCTGACGACAGGACAACCCAGTTGTTATGACTGCAGATGCATCCATGAAGGACATCCAACAAAAGTGTCTCACCCTTGCCACTGAAAGTGGTCTAACAGCTGCAGAGGATGTGGCTAACCCCCAGTCTATGACAGTTCCATGGACAACACCAAATGGATCCATGGAAAAGATAAGTGGTCTGAAGAACCAGCTTTGGTCGCAGCAGAGACACCCACCTGTGGCTGTATCAAATTAATAGTCTGCTATGATGGCAAAGCCTGCTTTTTTAACTTTCTCAATGTGGCTGGAAGAATGTGCAACCAAGAAAGCACAGTTGTGTACACTTACCATAAATGTAGATGTTCGAGTGTATTCACTGTTGCAGTCATTACATTTCGGTTATCTACTTGCAGGTAGCCCTCAGTCAGCCTGATTAACAAAGTTTTGGGTCCTGCATCGGTTGCTGTCCCTTCTTCCATGATGTCAGGTAGTCAGGGGTATAAAACATGCAGCCGACGCCATTACATCAGTTTTTTCTTGCCTCGGATGTCAGGTGCCCCCCTAACAGGAAGCAATTAAATATAAAAGTACAAAGATATACCTCCAACAAAAAAGCAAACACACCAAAAAGGCTAGTAAAGAGAAGTAGAGGTATAGTCCAAAGAAGTTAGTGGGCTGGAGGGAGGGTAACCAGGACTGCAACAGTGAATACACTCGAACATTTACATTTATGGTAAGTGTACACAACTGTACTATGTTCTTCATGTTTCACTGTTGCAGTCATTACATTTGTGTAGATTCCCAAAGCTATGGTTGGGAGGAGATATTTAGATAGCATTAGGGCCAGCTATAAGGCCCTGCAAGACTGCAGTGGGAAAGCCAGTTCTGGATTTAGAGAAAATTGGCAAATGATAATGCTTGGTGAAAGTATGTACAGAACTCCAGGTAGTAGCTTCTAGGATGTCTCTGGTAGGGACGCCTCTGAGAAGGGCTGTAGAGGTAGATGCAGCCCTGGTGGAGTGAGGTCTGATCCCCTGGGGGATAGGATTTCCATGGTGCTTATAGCAGAAAGGAATGCAATGGCTTATCCATTTAGAAATGGTTTGCTTTGAAATAGGGTTCCCCTCTGCCCCTGCAGCAAATGCCACCAGCAGTTGTTCAGATTTCCTTTGAGGTTTATTCCTGTCCAAGTAGAATATAAGTTGTCTGTGCACATCTAAGGAATGCAGTATCCGTTCCACTTTATTCTGTGGATTGGGAAAGAAGGTTGGCAAATGAATGGACTGATTAAGAGCTACACTGGATACCACCTTGGGCATGAAGGATGGATTGGTTCTGAAGGACACCCTGTCCGCATGAAAGATGATGAAAGGCTCCACTGCCATAAGAGCCTGTAATTCAGATACCCTTCTAGCTGAAGTGATTGCTACAAGGAAAGCTATTTTCCAAGAAAGAAATTTTAAGTCTGCAGTAGTAGCTGGCTTGAAAGGAGGTAGAGTGAGTTTCTCCAAGACAAACTTAAGGTCCCAGGCTGGGGTTGGAGCTCTCCTGGGTGGTCTCAAATTTTTGGCCCCTCTGAGGAGCTGCTTGAGCAGTGGATGAGAGAAGAGGGGAGGTTATGTGTTATAATGAGCTGAAATGGCTGAGGTGTGGGTTTTAATGGAGGAAAAAGACAGGCCCTTATGAAGCATCTCAGTTAAGTATTGTAAAATCTGAGGTAAATTGGGCGCTGCTGTGCTCATCCCTTGAGATTGGTTCCAGGCACATAATCTTTTCCATTTTTCAGTATAAGATTTTCTAGTACTAGGCATCCTTGCCTCTAAAATAATATCCATCACAGGTTTGCTGAGGGATGGTAAAGGAGAGATTAAGTAATTAGCCAGGCTACAAGGTTCAGTGTTAGAAGCTGAGGGTGCAGAATCTGGTTCTCCTGCTGAGACAGCAGGGAAGGAGTCTGAAACAGGTGCCATGGAGATAACCGTGTCAATGCGCAGGAGGGGGTACCAGTGTTGGCACGGCCAGTCTGGAGCAATCAAAATCATCCTTGGTTTTTCCTGTTTGATTTTTAGTAGTACTTTGGAGAAAAGAGGCAGAGGGGGGAAGGCATAGACTGATAGGTTTTTCCAGCTGAAGGACAGAGCATCCACTTTCCAGGCTTGTTTGTGGGTAATCCTTGTGCAAAATTTGTCCAAATGGTAGTTCTGGGGACAGGCAAACAGGTTTATATCTGGGATCCCCCATTTGCTTGTCAACATGTTGAAAATCTTGGTTCCAGTTTCCACTTGTGTGGGTCCATGAAGTTTCTGCTTAGTCCGTCTGCCAGTGTATTTAATTTTCCTGGCAGGAATTGAGCTTGTAGGTGCACTTGGTAGCTCAAGGCTGTGTTCCACAATGCCATGGCTAGTGCTGTTGTCCGTCTTTACTATTGGTTGTCCTAGAAGAATGTGGTCCTTGAAGGCTGTCAGAGCATTCTGTACAGCTAACATTTCTTTTTGCTTGATATGCAGGTGCATTTGACTTGGGTTCCATTTGCCCTGAATGCACTTCCCTGCCAGGTGAGCCCCCCATGCATAGTCTGATGAGTCTGTTAGGGTTTGGGCAGTAGGGGGTGGTGTGAAAGGTAGTCCCTTGTTTTGGTGGCAGGCCTCTGCCCACCAAAGGAACTCTAGGCGTAGGCAAGGTATGACAGGAATCATTGTTTCTAGGTCTTGAGAATGTTGACACCATAGGCTTTTTAGATACCACTGTAGTTTCCTCATATGCAGTCTTGCATATGGAATTAGAAGAATGCAGAAGGCCATGAATTACAAGGCTTGCAGTATTTGTCTTGCAGATAGATGGGTTTTTGTGGCCATTTGTTTGAAGTAGGTTTGTCAAATGAATTTGTTTCTCTGGCATGAGGTAAGCCATCTGGGAAGTTGTACTCAAGCTTGTTGCCAGGAATATAATTTGTTGACAGGGTACCAGGTGTGATTTCTTTTCGTTTATGGTGTACCCAAGACAAGTTAGAACCCTTTGTACACAGGCCAGATGATTCAAAAGTATGTCCTGGCTTTCTGCCTGAATTAGACAATCGTCCAGGTATGGGTATATTTGAATATTTCTTTGCCTGCAAAATGCAATAACTGGAGTTAGGCACTTGTGAATACCCTGGACGCAGTAGATAAGCCAAAGGGCAGTGCAGAGAACTGACAGTGCGTGTAGCCTGCTTTGAAGCATAGGTATCTTCTGCAAGATTCTCTGATTGGGATGTGCAGGTATGCTTCTTTTAAATCTAGTGTTACCAACCAGGCATATTTGCCTAGCATAGGAAGTAAATGATAAAAGAGTCAACACCTTGAATCTTGGATCTCCAAAAAGGTGTTTAGAGTAGACCGGTCCAGGATAGGATGCCATGAATTGTCTTTTCTGGGTACCAGGAAAAGTCTCGAGTAGAAACCTTGTCCCTTTTCCGCTTCTATTACCAGTTGAATAGCCCCATGATTAAGAGAGAAAGTACTCGTGTTTGGACCTCTGCCCACTGATTTGGGGGTAGGTCCAGCCACCTGCTTTATGTTGGCAACGTGTGGAAGTGAAATCTGTATCCCTGGGACACAATATTTAAAACCCATTTGTCCTGGGTAATGCATTCCCAATTCTTTGTATGAAGAGCAATCTTTCTCCCCAAAGGGGCAGTCAGTTGATAAGGCTTGGAAATTTTAAAAGACAGTCATTGAGACAGTTTACCATGGGGGGGGGGTCTTATTCCCAGATTTGGAAGTGGAGGCCCCCCACTGCTTAGTTCTGTGTGTCCTCTGGGACTGAAACCTGGGGGGTTTGCTGTGTCTGGGTTTGGCTTGAGAAGACCTGGAAGGGGCTGGAAAAGACCAATTCTTAGAAGGCCAGTGCCTACTAAATCTAGGAGACTAAACTTGTAAAAAATCTTTAACAGTTTGCATAGATTTAGCTTTATCTTCTATCTTTTAAGAACTTCCTCAGCCTTGTTGCCAAACAGGCAGTCCTGATTTAAAGGAACATCCAACAACTTAGCTTTAACATGATCAGGCAAAGATTGCTCCTTAAGCCAAGCATGCCTTCTGAGCACAGAGCCAGTAACAGCTGCCCTGCAAGAGGCCTCTAATGAATCAAAACCACATTGCAAAGTATGTTTTCCAACTTGTTCAGCAGAAGGAATCAACATAATTTTCTGTTTAAGCAGTCCATTAGCATGTTGCGGATACTTTAACATATGAAACTGGAAGTTTAAAGCCCTAATGGCCAAGGCTGCAGAAGTGTAAACCTTCTTACCCCATCTATCCAGCGCCCTAGAGTCTCTATCAGAAGGGGTACGGGATTTTTAGCAGTAGAAGTCTTAATGCCCTTGGGCCCCTGTGAAATAGTCTCTGGATCTGCAATAGGATTTTTAAAAAGGAACTTGTGGGACTCAAAGACCCTGTAGTACCTGTCAGGTTTTCTGGGAGCAGGAGGCAGGGTATCAAGGGCCAAACTAGATTCCGAAAAAGCATCATCAACAATGTCCAGTACAGGAGGAATAGCTAAAGGCCTATGGTGAGGTAGGAGAAGGAAATCCCTAAGCCTCTTTTTTGAATCAGAAAAATCCTGGCTTTCCCAGTGGAAATGCTCCCTTAGAGTATGTAAGGTTTCCCCAAAACAAAAATCCTCAGGAGGGGAAGCAAAGGGAATGGAGTCCTCTGCATCAGAATCTTCATAAGTAGATAAGGGCAAATCCAGATCATCAGAAGAATCAGAAACAACAGAATCCTGATCAGAAGATTCATATTCAACTTCCGTCCTAGGCCTCTTAGAAGGGGGAGGGGGGTTGTCTACCCCTGATTAGAGTTATCAGAACTTCAGTCATTCTTATCTTATCATTTGTTTTTTAGGCATAGAGGCCTGAGCATGTGGCCTGGGCATCGTTTTTTTAGGCATGGATCGAGATTTAGGCCTAAGTAAAGAAGGAGGCGTTGGTTTAAAATGTAAGTCCGTAGGCCTGAATACACCCTCAGAAGCCGGTGCCTGCGCAGCGGCTCCAGACCCATCCAAGGTAGAGACATCCGCGGGTTCCATAGTTGAAGCATCTTTCGGCATACCGGACTCCGAATGAGTCTCAGTAGAGGCCTGCAAATCAGAAGTAGAGGGTATCAGGGGCTGCGAAAGTGCCTCATCGAGTACCAGCGAACTGGCAACTGGCTTAGGAGAAGTGTCGTCGACAGTTTTGGACCCCGGCAGCCTGTCTCTGTCTTTATCTTTGCATTTTTTCAGAATCCCAGTAGTCGGGTGGCTAACCTATGACATTTCTGGATAATTAAGCCGAGAACCAAAATATTTAGAGGCGAAAATATACCAACGACAGGTAGTGCGCTGATTAAATAAAGCACAAAACCGACAGCAAGGTACGTCGTGGTCAGGGCCTAGGCAAGGAATACAGTATGAATGAAAATCTTTATGAGGTATTTGCTTTCCACAAGTAATGCAATTATTAAGTTTTACTGACATCGGTAAGGAACAAGAAAAAGTTTCCCCAATGGGGTACTTGGCTTTAGTTGAAGACTTCGGTTCTGAAACTCGAAAATGAAAATTTCAGGAGTCGGCCGACCAGCACTTGCGAACTGCTTTTGCTTCGGGCACCGCACGGCAAGAAAGACTGATGTAATGGCATCGGCTGCATGTTTTATACCCCTGACGACCTGTCGTTATGGAAGAAGGGACAGCAACCAACGCAGGACCCAAGACTTTGTTAATCAGGCCGACTGAGGGCTACCTGCAAGCAGATAACCCAAATGTAATGACCGCAACAGTGAAATCACGAAGAACATCTGGTAGTTTGTTCCATGGTTAAACCAAAAATGGTGCTAGTTTTCTGTGGAAGTTTAGTAACAATAGTTGGTAAAACAGGAATGTCATAAAAAAGTCATTTTTTTCCCCTCAAAAAATACAGTAAAAAGCACTTTAAGCACTTTCCCCAGCACCAAAAAGTAAAATAAACACAGTTTTTCTACAGAAAAGCTATTTTCAACAACTTTTAACCACAAAAGTGAAAAAGTGGGTTTCAATTTAAAAGTGCACAAAAGTAACTGGACAGTCAAAATATTTTTCCACTTTAAAACAGTTGTTTTTCACAAAAACTTAATTTAAACAACAAAAAGGTAATGGGGAAGGTTTTGTTCCATGACGAGAACTTTTCTTAGCCGACTGTTGATCCTGAAAAGCCAGCAGAGGAGCACTCTTCTCAGTGTCAGAAAAGCTCTGAAGGGCTTCGCACTCAAACCAGTCTTTCAGTCAGCTCAGCTTGAGCTGACTAATAGTCTGCACACATGGAAGGTGCCCTGAAGCTTTGGAAGCTGTTCAGCTGTTATGGCCTACTCAGGATATCCCATATAACTTAGACTATTACAGCAGTGATCAATATGAAGAACATGTAATGTTCCTGAGTAAAAGTCACCAAAGTTAAGAGAGAGTCTACAGAAAAGGCACAGGAAAGCTATGAAGGGCTTGGCACCCAAACCACTCTTTTTTTTTTTTTTTTAACTCTGCAAGCTGATTAATGGTTACAGTGAGTGAAATATGCCTTTCAGCTTTGGAAGCTGGCTGGCTCTTATATTCTTAACAGTACATAACCCATTCAGCTAAGCCAACTGCAGTCGTGATCAGTATGATGAACATAGGGTTATAACTTTCCAAAACTCTGATGAACCAGGAGTTAAAACTTGAATGGAAAGTTACTTCAAGGTTCCTCTGTCATATCCTCATATTATTTCCTTCTCACACTGCACCTATCTTATCATTTAGGAATTCTCAGTCTAAAATAGTGTGTAGGATGAACAGTCACGCTGCCTTTGAATACAATAAAGCGGTTGAAAACATAATTTATAATATGTGTTCTCCATCAGGACAAATTCTCACATTCCCATTAAGGAGAGTTGTGCCTCTTGCACCACTCTGTTTAACATACTCGGCTTCAAGGTTGCTCCACCTCAAAAGTGAGGGAGATTCCCCTTGCAATGGCCTCCAGGGATCAATGTGTACTTGCAGTTATCACACAACTGGTCATTACATACGAGTAAATTGGTAGCTCACATCCAGTCTATAACTTCAAAAATCCTCTACATACACAATTTCCAAATATAATGGACAAAATATAAAATAAAAAAATCTTCCTGCTATATTTATTCTTAAAAAAGCAACTTTCCGCATATTTTTTACTTTTCTAAGATAAAAGTATTTTACAAGTATTTACCTAAAAACGCAAGCCATAATGATCATGCTTTACAGCATAACTTATGTAAATACTTCTTTTTACAAACAATTTTCAAGATTTTATGGCAAACCTAAAACATATTAAGAAATATATCTGTTACCTTTGGCATTGCATTTTTCCACCTGATAGAATAAGCCAATATGTCAGACTTTGGACCAGTATTTATTGCTTGAGTGTAAAGTATCCTCCTCTGCTGTTGTTTACAATTAAAAAGGGAAAGCGCATTTTTTGTTTGCAGGCCAAGCAGATTGGGATTGTTAGTATTAACAGGCCATGCAGCATATGCAGATGTCTTTTGTTCATTCTGTTGTAGAGGCATGGGTCTTCTCTTCATTAAATAGCACCATGTAAAAGTTGCTGATGTCTTTAAAGTTGGAAATGACAATTGGTGTACATCTGCTGGATTTACCACTGAAAATGGGGTTGCCAGTTTTACCTGACCATGGATGTTTATCAATTTTGTTTCATTAGAAATTGTGTTAGACCTATTCTGGATACTGCTCAAAGAATTCAGCCATGAGTTATGGGTACATGCTGTAGGTGGATAGAGAAAAGGTGGACCCTGTGATTTTTGAATGTCTGTACCTGGAAGTGAATCACTGGCAGTTTCCAACACGGATGTGTCACTTGTGGGTTCTGTAATATTAGGTTTGCAGGTCTCAGATGCGTGGATGCCACATGATGACAAACTAACCTCAGAGGCATACATTTGTTGTTGGTGACCATCTTCCTGGTCTAAAGAAAAGCATTCTCTTGGTTGTGGGCTAGAGAGTTGCTGAAGCCGCACAGGCATTCCCAGCTTTGGCTGCTTATTTCTCATATCCAGCATGCTAAACAAGCTCTGTTCTGTGACACAAGCAGCATCACTCTCCTCTTTGGCTCGCTTCTGATGTTTCTCTGCTGAAATATCTAAACTATTCTCTGGTGAAAGCATGCGCTTACTTGAAGATGTAGCCTCCTGCTGAGAAAATTCTAAAGAAGGTACTTTCTGCATGAAGCCTAAATATTCTGATGCAGTCGGTTTCTTGCTTTTCAATTCCAAATCCAGAGCTTTACAAACAGATGTATCTGAATGCCTGTTCGACGACACCTTCAGATGCTGTAAGTGAGATGTTGACGCCCGAGTTACCTTAGTATCTGGAACTAATAAAACTGCATTATTAATGTTAACAGTGACAGCTGTGGATGAATTTATCTGGTCATGTGTTAGAAAAACTGGCAGCATTGTTGTAACAGCAAAATCATTTTTGGAAGCATCACTATGAACATCAAGTTGCATTACAAAAGAATTCTTTTCTTGCAGCTGGGGAAAAGAGCTATGGGGACTCATCTGCTGTGCTTGTGACATCAAATACATATGCGAGTCATTTTCAGTTTGTTTCAAAGATAGGTTTGTTGAAACTGACTTTTTAGGTAAGCCAGTAGAGACAGGAAACGTCAAAAATGGCGAGGTATTTAATGACGTGCAAGTTGAGGGAATGAAAACTGAAGGGCTAGCCTGCATCGAATTAATCTGAAGTTGATATTTTGGAACAAAGTGCTGTCTTTGTCCTTCAAATGACTCATAAGGAAAGGAGTATGAGCTCTGCTCTGCTACCTGAGATGATACTTCAGGAACAGAAACATCCTGACGACTTTTCAGAGCCTCCTTGGCAGCATGTTGCTGCCAGTTGTGTGTTACTCCAAAGGATGAAGAATACTTGTGGTCAAATTGACCATTCTGACTTAATGAGTGTGAGTCTAGTTTTGTTTTCTGCTGCACTGATGGTACTTCATGTAACAAGCACTGTGTATTACAAGCAAGCACAGGTGAAGATTTAAGAGGTGACCAAGGTCTACAGAATGGCAAGGAAGACACATGTATGGCATAATCCTGCTGACTAGTTCCAAAACGTTTACCATCAGACTGGCTACTTTCTGGACCTAGATCCAAGGACATCTGCCTCACTAGAGGTCCCCGCCTTCTTTCTATCAACGGTACATGATCAGAGCTTATGAATGCAGGTGAAACTCTGTGTAATCCTTTTTCTAACTGAGATAAAGTACTTGATGATGACATACTTCCACAATCCAATGACTTATTATGACATTCTGTAGTAACATTAACTGATGGCTGCGAGCACTTTAGCTGTTCAGATGCTGTGATACTCACGTCTCTGCAATTAACTCTAGGAACACCAAACATATACAAGCCTGTAGGAAGCATCAGAAATTCTGATGATTTGCTAGTAACGTCTACTCTTAAAGGACTATCATCAGTTCTAGGAATTTCATCCATGTCAAATGATACTGAAGTACTTGAGCAGTGAGATAAACTGCTGTCTCTACTTAGACTCCTTGAGACAGCAGAATCAAAGCCAGACTCTGTAGATGACTGTTCCATCTCTGTTAACTGAATTCTTTTCTTCTTTGGAGGAAGTTTATCAGCTGGCAATTTTGATAGTGTCTCACTACGCTGAGGTCGGCACAACAATTCTGTTTTTTCTTGCTCTACTTCTTGGATCTTTTGCTCTTTGTCGGGCTCTGCTGTAACCAGAATCTCAGGTACCTGAATATTATGCTGGCAAACAAGCTTTGCCTGCTGCAATGGAGAACTGTTCTTATGTGCATTTCTTTGAGCTTCATTCTCTTCAATTTTCAGCATATCAGACAGCACAGACAGCTGAGCTACAGGGGTAGTTAACTGAGCAGCATGACTATCATCCTGTATAACCAGTGAAGATGATAGTGAGCACTGCTGAGCTGCTTTCTGAAACTGTTGAAGGGAAACTGGAGAAAGTCTGTCAAATAAATCTGATGTCTCCATGGATTTAAGTCTGGTTGTCAAAGAACTGGTGTGCTGTATTACTGAAATGCCGTTACCTTGTTTCTTCAGTTCATTTCTTACTTGCAAAGACTCTGATACAGAACTAATGGGCACTTGTGAAACTGGAGGCGGACCCAGTTCTATACTTTGCTCAATGTGTCTTAATCCAAACTTCATTTGACAAGTTTGTACTGAAACAGTGTTGGTCTGTTGTGATCCTCTAAGTGCAGTAATGTTATAAAGAGGACTGGTGGATGTTCCTGCACTGCTGTGACAAATGCATGTTGTTGTATTTCCTAAAAGGATGCCATCATCAACAGACACTGACTCTTCACCACCAACACTTTTCAGTTTTCTTCTTTTTCTAAACTGCGGTGGTTGCTCTAATACTGATGTTAAACTAGGGCCCCTATAATGAAGGGCCTGAATCTGGGTAGAACAAGGGACTGTTCTATGTTCCATTTCTCGTGTGCCTACCACTTTACTTTTTGGTCCATGTAACTCTGAGCAATAAAACTTTTTGTGATTTTCAAAATTTTCCAACTTCCTGTATCTGTTTTTGCAAGTTTCACATTCATACATAGTTCCACGACCTTGCTGAGACTTCTTCAACTTATCTTGTGTTGACGCTTGTTCATATGATTTGCTTCTAGGCAATAACGCTATGGCAGAGGTACTATTTCTGTAACACTTTTCATCTGCAGAACACACAGGTGCAAGGTTATGGCAATCAATGGTTGTCATATCTTCTACTGCAGTTTGTCGGACTAGTGTCCGGGGGCGTTGGCGTGGGGTTGGAGGGGCAGTCACAAAGACATCATCACATAAGGAGCCCACTTTCTCATCAAATGACTGACTTCCTTGAATGTGATGCTGAGAAGGAATTCCATCAGCAGACACTGTAGAACAACCAGGTGAAGCAGGCATGGAATTGCTTCTTGTAATTGGTAAACAGTCTAATGAAGGGAATTGACAGGGAACAGAGAGAAGAAAAACCTGCTTAGATTTTTCAGTAGGGGTAAATGGGGACTTCGGAACATCTGAACTTGAGCTTTTTCTTCTTCCTGTTTGCTTTAGGTCAAAGTGGAAGGAATCTTTATATATATAGGACTTGGGTGAATCTATGCTTCCTCTTCTCGAAAGAGATGTTCGTCTCGGCTTTACACTATCCAATTGCTTAGCATCCACTATAGCTTCATTTTCCGATATTAATTTTGATATGCGTTCTTCTAAGGACTTCTTTTCTATTGGTGGATGCATTACAGAAGGCTGAACTGACATTTTGCCAGTGGCGGTCAGCTGTGTTATAGAAGTTACTGACTGATTCACAACAGTTAAACAGCCCTGGACATTTTTAGAGAAATCAGTTTCACTGGCAGACAGCAGCTGTACATAAGGACATGGACCCATTATCTGATCAGCACTATCAGAACGTGACAGGTAACCAGAATCAGTACTACCAAGGCTGTGAGGACTCAAAAGGAATTTTGCTTCCTCTTGCTGTGAAAAGTCAGAAGCTTGCTGACTCTGAAGTTCTGCATGGCATTGTCCTCTGAGAGTTTTCTGCCTTTCTTCAAGCAAGTTAATTTCTGATCGCCAGTTTAGCTTGTCATCTGCAGCAGCATGTAAAGATGGCACTATAGTCAAACCAGACTTTGAATCTGTAGTCGGACGGACTTCTTGTTTTTCTGCAGAACATTTAACAATACAATTTATTTCTGGGCTGTCTGATACAGAATGAGAGATATTTGCAGGGTGCACTAGAACCCTAGGCAAAACAGCACTTACTTTTGGCTCTGCAGTCTTCTGTTCTGGTTCTGATTCTAAAGTGCTATTACCAGAGTTACCTTCTGGAATATATCCTGAATCCTGTTCTTTCTTTGCACATGGCTGAATGCTGCTGTTTGCTTGTACAGGCACTACTAACAAATGCCTTTGCTCACATTTTGGTTCTTCAGCTTTGCTTTCATCTTCACTTTCAGCACTTTCTTCAACATCTGAAGAGAAGCACAGTGTTTTATCTGACTCTGGCAGCAGTACAGTACCACCAGAAACAAGTCCAAGTTTGATACTGTGAGCATGCGATTTTTTATGCTTGTACAGATTACTTTTAGTTTTAAATGAAATTCCACAACTCACACAAGGATATGGGCGTTCCCCTGTGTGAGATCGTAAGTGCTTTAAGAGAACACTGGGTTTGGTACAAGCTCGATTACAGTATTCACAGACATACTTCCCTTGCTTTTTATGTTTCAGGTCTTTTGTTTGGAAACTGCATGACTGTTCTGTTTCAGTGCTGAGAGAGCAAATTCCATATGTCATTTTACAAGTAGGTATGGCAGGCATCTTCAAACCCATAGTCTGAGTAGTTAATACAGAATTAGATGAATTCATCCCTAGGTGACTATGTAAGAACCTGACTTACTATACAGGATGTTGTTACCACTGGAAGAAGCTACTGTCATGTTATATATCTGCTGACATGAGAAATCCTCCTGGTTGTGACTGTGCACTGAAGATATACAAACATTTCAGCATTCAAAATGTGGCTACTGCTGCTCTCATCGAGAAAAAAATCTATGCTGGTCACCAATGCAGAGGAAAGTTGTACACAATTGCACTTTCTTATTATTCCCTGGTATGAAAGTAAGAAGTTGGCGCATCACTCAGGATGATGCTGCAGTAGCATGCCACTTTTCTCTAAAATCAGACCTAGCCTGTGGCTTCCTTAATCCTTCACACATTTTGTTTGCATTAGTTTACCTCCAAGCTTTAACTTCAGTTGGACATGAACTGAATCATTTTTGTCTCACTGTGTTAATTCTGCATGGTTACAGCAGGACATCAACAGCTCTATTTTCCATCAAAAGCTAGCTATCTGAATTGTAAGTGCTACTACAAGCCTAAGTATCTCACCTTTTATTTACAAAAAAATTAATACAGCCAGATTCACTTATATGCTGTTGTGGGACAAAGGATGATTTTCCAGTCAAATATGTCCCATTGTGAATACTTCAGTTTGCCTTCTGCACAAGGGAACATGCTGATTTAGGGAAGCAAGCCTATCTGTCCTGATACATCCAAGTCATCTGCTTCATGAGCATGTTCATAGCTAAGTTTAAACTCTTGAAAGCTGCCTTATGATGCGGTTATAGCAAAGAACTCTGTTTTCTGCATTTAAATCAAATTTTGCAAATGTTCCAAGATCCATGCTTAAAAGATATGCCACCTTCAGTGGTGCAATAAGATACTCCACTTCTTGTCATGGGACTATTCTTTTAATGTGATTTCGTTATTTTCTTCTCCCCATGCGTTTCTGCTAAACTTTTTCTTTCCTTTTCTTAACTCTTGCCATGCTCCTTTTCCCCCTAGTTGCAACAGCTCCTTTAAAAAAAAACAAAGTGACATTTTAAGACTATTAATTACAAATTGCAATTCACTTCTGACTTCAACACAAGCATTTATTAAAATGTACGAGGCACGCATTTTTTATTTATTGTACTGCACATGGTGTAGAAATAACAATCTCATAATGATCCCTAGTTATCAACTCTATATTCTAGAGGCTAACTATACCGCATAAAAGTATATCACTGCAAAGATAGACACTATAACTGAAAATGCATTGTTCTGAGCTAAAGACACACCATCATCCATGAGAAAAGTCAAGTCTGGTGTACTAAGCATATTGGTTTGCATGAAGAAAACAATTTCTGTATTCAAAATATGCTTTAATACTGATTATTAAGTATTGATGAATTTTAACACATCTGTGATGCATGGAGCTTCACAATTACACTGTACAACTGGGAAAGGTAAACTTTTCATGCCCTTACCTAGCATGAGACCTGATCTTAAGAGCTTATTAAGCACCTCTGTGAGCTGTTGAGATTGGTTCTCACATTAGGTACTAACAGCAGAAAATGCAGCTGATAAAGAACAGCAACAAAAGGCAAAATAGTGTCTATATGCACTTAGAACTTCACTTAGCAACACTGTTAACAAAGATAATTCCTCTGTGCCCTCCATAACCTCAGATCGAATTTGCCAGCCAGAAAGTTCATGCTACAGAGTAAGGAAACATAAGAAAGGTGACAGTCAAGAGAAAACCAACCCTGGCTGACACTCTCTGAAATAAGATGACAATTTGTCTGGGGGAAGGAGGGATGTCACATTGGATGGACTCGGATGAAAAGGATCCAGTGTTATGGTAAGAACAGAACTTCTGTACCCTAATTAATTTGTATGTCTGATCCCACTGTTAGGACAGAATTCAAGGCTACCCATTTTGTCAGGTGGCATCATGACAGCATACCTTTCAGAAGCAAAGCTCAGAAACAGGTTCTAGATCCTGGTTTAACAACCACTTTATAATGCTTGGCAAAAATATGCAATGTAGACCACGTTGCTGAAGCACATAATTCTGGTTTCCCAACACAATTGCAAAAAGCGTTTTTTCAGTTCACTGTTCATTTTAATCATAAATTACATGCCAAAGAAATCTTAAACACAACCCCCCCCATAAAATATATATATATATATATATATATATATATATATATATATATACACATACACACATACATGTGTATGTATGTACACACACACAAACACACTGTCTACTTCTGTTGTTTGAAAATGCACTTCAAAGAACAGACAGCCGAGACTCACTTTAACAATAGTGGACTTCATTGAAAGTGCACTTTCGTGTAAATCAGTTAACTGAAGCATGATACAATGGGGATAAGGAAATATATCCTTTTCCCCACTGTAATCCGATTTTGTAGTTAGTATATACAAGTAGCAGAGGTTTGTCTGGCAAAGTAAAACATCTGCACCCCCGCTACTTATATATACTAACTCCGACATCGTGGATTTCATTGTGTCTTCTCTATCAAGTAAGTTATTAGGGAACAGTAATTCTCCTAGAGGCAGTCAGGAATATAGTGAAGCTTAGTTTAGAGACTGTCAGTGAACAATAAAATAGGCTCAGTGACAATCTCTGGCAGTCAATACCAGTTACCATATAGATGTCTATTCAGACCAAGTAACTAATTAACTAATTAATCTTATTTGCCTATTTACCAATTGTGATGTCATGACTGAATAAGTTATCCACCTACAAATAGTGAAATACATTCACTCAAATTGCATCTCTGAGGTCTGAAAAAGCCACTTTGGTGAAAGCGCTTACCTATTTTTCCTTTTTGAATAAAAGGTTTTTACTTGAAGTTTTTGCAATTCCTTTTTGAATTATAGAGTGGACATTACTTGGTCTGAATAGACATCTATATGGTAATGTTATTGACTGCCATAGGTTGTCACTGAGCCTATTTTATTGTTCATTGACATTTTCTATTTTATTGGTGCTCAGTGCCATTTATTTTCCAGCGGTGCTGATTATTTACTTCACTTAGTTTAGAGACGGATGGACAGACTAATACAAATAAAGAAAAAAACCAGTGGTACTTTCAATATTTCCTGTGATTTCAGCTCTATGGTTTACTGTAAATATACATTTCATATTTTCTTGTTTTTTTTTTTATTATTAAATATATTTAAACTTTTCATCGTGGCTGGTCCGTTTTAGAAAATATTTAAGTTTTGAGAGCATTTACACATACTTATTTCGTAATAACTCTGGCCACTCCTGAAAGCCTTGCTGTTTGGTCAACATTACCATTTGGATTAACATTAAGTTCACTCAGCATAATTGGATACCCTTTTAAGAGCCTTATAATAATGGACTGGTGACAGTGAATCTACCTTATAGTCTGGGCCAAGTTGGTAGAGCAAGTAATCTTTGCCAGCCTTTCCCAGATGTGTGTGTAAAAATTAAATTTCAAAGTGTCTGTCAGCTACTGGAGCAGGGACACAAAGCATTGGTTTCACAGTGACAGTGAGGAGCCTTATTGGGGACCTGGGGAGAGACAGACACTCAGACCCCCAGGCTAAATATGTGCCCTGTGTGCTCTTAAGGGAAATGTGTTTGATGCAGAGGTCTGCATCTGGAAATACTGAGTGTATCCATTTGTATTCTAAGTGCATGTCCTTCTCCAGTGTCAGTGGTGAGGATTCAGGCTACTTGAGTACTGGCCCAGCGTGGAGACGTCACACAGAGTTATTATAAATGTCTCCTGTTTCCTTCCTATCATTCACCCTCATCCAACTATCCTCTCCATCTTTTTCGAAAAGCTCCCAGCCCTCTCTCTTTTTATAACTTCCCTCACCTTTTCTAGCATAAATTTCCTCATAAATTTTTCTACTTCCTTCCCTCTTGGGGAATCTGCCTTCTTCCATTTTCTTGTTATGACTTGCTACTCTATAATCATAATAAGCCCAACCATTAATTTATTTGTATTAGGCACATCATTTCCATACCCCAAAAGGAATATTTGTTCATTAGAAAAACTCCTGTATTATCTTTTTCCTTTAATAGTTAACTTAAGTCTGGCTAAAATTCTCTTAATCTTTCACACAACCAAATAATATACCCTACTTCCACTCCACATCTTCAACATCGACCATCTGCTCTCAAAAACATTTTCATGAACGTCAACAGATTTTAGAAATATTTATCCAGGCACTTCCAGATGAAAATTCTGAATGTATGGGCTTTGGTCACTTACCACTATAACCAAATAAATTTCTGCCCACTCCTCATGTGTTACACTTTCACCTAACTCCTTCCCCTAGTCTTCTTTCACTTTAAGGTTTACTTGTATCTTCCTTCGACCTATCCAATTCCTTCCTACCACTACCAATCATTGCATCTCCATACTCTCTATTCTTCTATTCTCAGTTTCCTGTATCACTTCAGGAGCTGAAGTTGTATCTTCCCATCTCTTCTCTATTTCACACCAATGATTTCTCAGTACCATGTATTCCCACTCTAGGACCCCTCTAACTGAAGCTCTGTCTTCAATTCCTCCTAAGTCTTCAACTTTCCTTCAATATGTATTTGAGAAGAATACTTCACCTGATTCTGTTTCTTATTCCATCTTTACTCTATTGTCTTATTTTTTACATCGTCCTTTAACCTCCTATGGTGAACATCTACATTCTCCCCTTATATCCATTCCCTTCATCCCATAGTTTCCAAAATTCTTTTTGGACTTGTTTCATCCACTGTAAACTCAGCTCTATTGCTGGAGTTTCTAACACATATGAGAAATCCCTTCCATCTCTTAATTTCCTCCCTCCTTGCATTAACATCTTTATCCAGTCAGCACTGTAATGAATATCTACCATCCTTAGGACATTCAATATTAGCCATGCCTGCAGGCATTCTTTCAAAAGCCAGCACTCTTAATCCTCCTTTCTCCATCATCTGTTACCTTGTCCCTTGCTACCCTTGATTTCCTAGCTTCCCACATGAAGCTCCAACATAACTTTGTTTTACCTTCTTTAAGACAACCATATCTGGTAGTTCCAGAATGCCTGCCCTGGATAAATAAATTGTGGCATAATGTACATCAGCAGAACCTGCACTTTCTGCTCCATTTCCAAACCCAGTACTTTCCACTGCTCAATTTGCCTCTTCACTTTACTACACACATCTCTTTATAAGTTCTTTTCATAGTCTCCTCTATCATTTCATTTAGATGAACTCCCAAATACCGTATCTACTTGCCAGCATTTTTATCAGTCGTCTCATCTTCTTTCTCTTGTCTTCTTCCATTCATGAACAATACTTTAGATTTGTCTCAATTCACCTTAAATCCTGATTTCTTTCCCCAAGGCTGATAATGAGTCCCATATGGTATCCAGATCAGTCCTACAGTCTACAAGATAAGCAACATGTCCACATACAACACCTAGACCCTCTAACTGAACTTTTCCCAGTAATTTCTGCTAATGGCTCAATATATATTGCAAATAATGGTGAACGCAGACAACCATGTATTTTCCCCTTCCAGTTTCCATCTTACCTGACAATTTTTGTTCTTATCTTCACTTTAGCTTGCCCACCTTCATACATTCCTTCAATCATCCTTACCCATAGACCTGGAAATTCATTCTTCCTCAGTGTCTTAAACAGACACAACCCACCCAGTCAAAAGCTTTTTCAGCATCAAAGGATATTAAAACCAGTTCCTTACCTTGAACTTGTGCATCTTGCTTAAGTAACAGTGTTCTCATTAAACTGCCAGTTGTCCTTCTCCCCATGTATTAACCTTGGCAATATCTTCCCTACCTTCTCCACCTGTATTGCCATAAAACATTTATAATCATGGTTCAACAATAATGTGCATCTATATGAGGATAGAATTCTGGGATCCTTCCCTTCTTTAGGAATTATTGAAAAAATGCCCTTTTCCATGACTGTGGTATCCCTCCCGTTCCATTATATTATTAAACAACTCTAACCAAACTTTAACAAGCTGCTCCTTCTGCAATTCACAAAATTCAATTGGTAAATCATCTCTACCCTGTGACTTCACTGTTTTCTTTTTTTCCACACATTCAGTATTTCCTCCATCTTAATTTCCCTCATTAGGAACCTCTTTTCATCCTCCCCACTGTTATCAGTTCTGGTAATTCCCAACGTTCTCTCTCTCTTCATATCCATCCCTTCTTTGTCTTCCTTTTCATATAATTCTAGATAGTAACCCATAAATCTCCACAATATTTCCCTTAATTTCATCACTTTCTTTATCTGGATCCTATCCCCCAGCTCAAACACCGCTCTACCTCTTGCTCTCTCAGTCTCACAGCTAGTACTTTAATCACCTTAGGATTCAACTTAAAACATAGCCCCCCCCCCCCTCTCATTATCCTATATTCTAAATCCGGTCATCCACTTATCTTGTAAATTATTCTTTAACTCTCTCTCTCTCTCTCTCACTACTTCTTACCTTGATTCCCTTCCTCACTACTTCTTACCTCGATTCCCTTCCTCACTACTTCTTACCTCGATTCCCTTCCTCACTACTTCTTACCTCGATTCTCTTCCTCACTACTTCTTACCTTGATTCCCTTCCTCACTACTTCTTACCTTGATTCCCTTCCTCACTACTTTTTACCTCGATTCTCTTCCTTTCTGTGTTCTGTATCTCCACCAGCTACTTTCCCATTGTCTCTATACTTTCCTTTCCTTTTTATAGTCTGTAATTTTCAAATCTCCCACCTTATCTCTTTCTTTACCTTATCTCATCCTCCCACCTTGTCATGCCTCTCCTTATCCAAAATGATCATAATTATTTGTGATAACACAGTATTATCCTTCTCCCTGTCCAGTAGATATGTAGGTATCCTCCAATGCTTCTCCATCTGCTGCATGGTTCAATAGTGTAATTGGTTCTATTCTTACTTCTTTAACTCACTCCATATGCTCCTTTGTAATATACCATCAGTCCTTGACTATGTTTTGTGCCTTAATGAAAAAAAAGTGCATTCCCCTCCAATTTGCCTACAAACTGTTATCTCACTGGCATCTTTTCACCCTACAGACCATACACATTCCGTTATGTATCTCCCTTTCTTATTTCATAGCAGAGTTTCAGTACATCTTCCTCTTTTGTTCACCAGTTAATCATCTACTTTTATTGGACAAGTCTCTGTAACATTATCACCACCACTCTTTTCCTCCTTTCCCCCCAGGAAGAATTCACTGCCAGTCTAACACCTTCTCCCTAATCTTCCATGTTCTTCCTGTATTAGATGAGTTTTCTGCAACATAAGTACCAACGATTTTGTTCTCATATGTGCCATTACTTTCTCTCTCTCTCTTTAATGTAGCCCCAAGCCTCTTAACATTAGGAGACCCAAGTTCCAACCTGAGGTTCTTTGACATTTCCCATAAAACACACTCCTTTCTTTTTGATTCAACTGGTATCAGCTAACCTCCTGATTATCTCATCTTTCCCTGCCTCAGCCTCTTTGTTCTTTCCCCTTCTACCTCTCCTCTGTGCCATCCAGTTAAAACCATCATCCACCCATTCAACTTCCCCCAATCCAACAACTGTTCTTTACATACATCTACCCCCCCACTTAATTCCTCTGTCTTAAATTATAAAACTATACACACATATACAAATAAGGAAAAACTCTAAAGACAGGAGCTTTATCTCCCATATCTCTGTCATAACTATGTCAGTGCTACTTCAGCTTTCTCTCTCCTCAATGCATCTCTCCTTACTTCGTCCATATCCGCATTTATTTGTCCTGTCCTTTTTTTTCCTTTCCTCATCTCACTCCTGTCAAAGTACAGTTGTGTACACTTGCCATAAATGTAGATGTTCGAGTGTATTCACTGTTGCAGTCATTACATTTGGGGGTAATCTGCTGGCAGGTTGCCCTCTGTCGGCTTGAATTCCAAAGTCTTGGGTCCTACATCGGTTGCTGTCTCTTCTTACATGACGTCAGGTCATCAGGAGTATAAAACAGGCAGCCAACGCCATTTTCTTTAGTTTTTCTTGCCCCAGATGTCAGGTGCCCCCCAAACGGGGAGAAAAAAATATATAAACTATATATACATGCAACAACATAAACTTTACCTTCATCTAAAAGCAAATACACCACAAAGGCTGTAGAATATAGTGAAGGAAAGAGAAAACCCCAGAATAAAAGGGGGATGGCGGGCAGGTACCCTGGACTGCAACAGTGAATACACTCGAACATCTACTTTTATGATAAGTGTACACAACTGTGCTATGTTCTTCGTGTTTCACTGTTGCAGTCATTACATTTGGGTAGAATCCCAAAGCTATGGATGGGAGGCTGGAGCTAAACAGCATTAGGGGCGGCTATAAGGCCCTGCAGAACTGCAGTGGCAAAGCCTGCCCTGGACTTGCAGAAGAGAGGCAAATGACAATGCTTTGTAAAAGTATGAACAGAACTCCAAGTAGCAGCTTCTAGAATGTCATTGGTTGATAACCCCTCTGAGAAAAGCTGCTGATGTAGCTGCAGCCCTGGTGGAATGAGACCTAATGCCCTTGGGCACCGGTTTACCATGATGTAAGTAGCAGAAACGAATGCAGTGGCTTATCCACTTTGAAATAGTCTGCTTTGAAATAGCCTTTCCCTCTGATCCTGCAGCAAATGCCACCAGTAGCTGCTCAGTTTTTCTTAAAGCTTTAGTCCTGCTCAAGTCGAATCTTAGTTGTCTGTGTACGTCCAAGGAATGCAGAATCCGCTCCCCCTTGTTCTGCGGATTTGGATAAAAAGTTGTTAGATGAATAGTTTGGTTAAGAGCCACACTGGAAACCACCTTAGGCATAAAGGAAGGATTGGTCCTGAGGGACACCCTGTCTGGGTAAAATATGATAAAAGGCTCCACAGCCATGAGGGCCTGTAGCTCTGAGACCCTTCTTGCTGACGTAATTGCCAGGAGCAAAGCTGTTTTCCATGATAAAAACTTTATATCTGCAGTAGCAGCTGGTTCAAATGGAGGCAGGGTGAGCTTTTCCAACACAAAATTGAGGTCCCATGCAGGAATTGGTGATCTTCTGGGAGGCCTTAAATTTTTGGCCCCTCTAAGATACTGTTTTAGCAAAGGGTGAGAAAAGATCGGTGGCTCTGTGTTGTAATGAGCCGAGATGGCAGAAGCATGGATTTTTATTGATGAAAAAGATATGCCTTTGTCAAGCATCTCAGTGAAGTATTGTAAAATCTGAGGAATATTTGGATCTGCTGTGTCAGTTCCTTGTGCTTGGTTCCAAGCACAGAATCTCTTCCATTTATCAGCATAAGTTTTTCTAGTACTAGGCCTCCTGGCTTCCAAAATGACATCCATCACAGATTTACTGAGAGGTGTTGTTTGAATAACTACATGATCAGCCATGCTGCCAGGTTCAGTGTTTGGAGCCGATTGTGCAGGATCATATTGTTTTGCTGAGACAGTAAGTGAGGTATTTGAGGCAAGTACCAAGCTGGGAATTGAGACATATTCCTTAGGATTGGATACCAGCGTTGGTGGGGCCAGTCCAGGGCAATTAGTATAAGTTTTGTTTTTTCTTGTCTGACCTTTAGTAGAACCTTGGGAAGAAGAGGCAGAGGAGGAAAGGTGTAAACTGATAGGTTTTTCCAACAGAAGGATAGGGCATCCACTTTCCATGCTTGTCTGTGATAAGTCCTTGTGCAGAATTTGTCCAGTTGATAATTCCGAGGACAGGCAAATAGGTCTATGTCCGGGCTCCCCCATTTCTTTGCTATCATGCTGAAGACTTGTGGATCCAGTTTACACTCATGAGGGTCCATAAAGTTTCTGCTTAAGTCGTCTGCCAGAGTATTTTGCTTTCCTGGCAGGAACTGAGCTTGAAGATGTACTTGGTAGGTCAAGGCTGTGTCCCACAATGCCATGGCTAGTTTGCAAAGGGGGTATGAGTGCGTGCCCCCCTGCTTGTTTATGTACCACATAACCGTGGTGTTGTCCGTCTTAATCAGTAGTTGTCCTAGATGAAGTAAGTCCTTGAAGGCTGTCAGGGCATTCTGAACAGCTAACATCTCTTTTTGGTTGATATGCAGATGCATTTGTTTTGGGGTCCATATGCCCTGAATGCATCTTCCTGCCAGGTGGGCCCCCCATGCATAGTCTGATGCATCTGTATTTAAGTTTTGGCTGGCAGGGGGTAGAGTGAAGGACTGTCCCATGTTTTGGTGACATGCCTCTGCCCACCAAAGAAACTCCTGTTGTAGGCAGGGAATGAGAGGAATCATTTTCAGACTGTGACAATATTGACTCCATAAACTTTTTAGGCACCACTGTAGTTTCCTCATATGCAGTCTTGCATATGGAATCAGTAGAATACAAAATGCCATGAACCCCAAAGCCTGCAGAATTTGTCTTGCAGATAACTGGGTTTTTGTTGCCATCCATCTGTTTGAAGTAAATAAGTCAGTTGCCTTTGTTTGTATGGCATGAGGAAAGCCATTTAGGCAGTTGTATTGAAGCTTGCACCCAGGAATGTTTTCTTTTGAGAGGGTACCAGCTGTGATTTCTTTTCGTTTATTGTGTACCCTAGGCATGTTAGAAGCCTTTTCACAAATGCCAGATGCTGATGAAGAATGTCCTTGTTCTCTGCTTGAATGAGACAGTCGTCCAAGTAAGGATAGATTTGTATACCTCTGTCTGCAAAATACAATTACTGGTGCAAGGCACACTGTAAAGACCCTGGGCGCAGTAGATAAGCCAAAGGGCAGTGCAGAGAATTGGTAATGCATAAAGCCAGCCTTGAAACGGAGGTATCTTCTGCACGATTCCCTTACTGGGATATGCAGGTATGCCTCTTTTAAGTCTAAAGTCACTAGCCAAGCATTCTTGCCCAGCATGGGCAGAAGCTATTGCAAAGTTAGCATTTTGAATTTTGGAATGTCCAGGAATGTGTTCAAAATTGATAAATCCAGTATTGGGCGCCAGGCCTTGTCTTTTCTGGGTACCAAGAACAGTCTTGAGTAAAACCTTTGTTCTTTTTCCCGTTTTGGTATTGGTTGAATAGCCCCCATATCCATGAGGGAAGTAACTTGTTTCTGTGCCTCTGCCCATTGATTTTTTGGCAGATCTGGCCAACTGTATGGAATTGGCAGAGTGTGGAAGTGGAATCTGTAACCCTGGGATACTATGTTTAATACCCACTTGTCCTGGGTTATTAACTGCCAATTTTGAGCATAAAGTGCTAACTTTCCCCCTAAGGGAGCTGCCAAAAGATAAGTGCTTGGTGATGACAGAGGGAAGTCATTGAGACTGTTTACTCTAAGGTTGTGCTTTATTTCCTCCAGATTTGGAGGTAGAGGCACCCCATTGCTTTGACCTGTAAGAATCCTGTGACTGGTATCTAGAACCTTTAGGGCGCCTGGATTTGCCCCGTGGAGCTCTGTCGGACACAGGAAAGGACCAATTTTTTGTAGGCCAGTGTCTACTGAATCTTGGTGGCTGCACTTGTAAGAAGTCTTTTACAGTTTGCATAGACTTAGCTTTGTCTTCCATTTTCTTCAAAACCTCTTCTGCCTTAATACCAAACAGAGTATCATGCTGTAAAGGTGCATCCAGCAATTTAGCTTTAACATGATCAGGCAAATTTTGCTCTTTTAACCGGGCATGCCTTCTAATCACAGATCCAGTAACTGCGGCCCTGCAGGAGGCCTCTAAGGAATCAAAACCACACTGCAAAGTATGCTTTCCAACTTATTCTGCTGCATGGAATAATTCCTGCAATTCTTTATTTTCTGCACATTCAGAAATCAACATCATTTTCTGTTTCAGCAATCCCATAACATGCTGTTGATACTTGAGCATATGAAACTGGCAGTTTAAGGCCCTAACTGCCATGATTGCAGATGTATAAACCTTCTTTCCCCATCTATCCAGTGCCCTGCAGTCTCTATCACAGGGGGTAGGATTTTTTGCAGTTGAGGCTTTTACACCTTTTGGACCCCGTGAAATAGTTTCAGGGTTAGCAGCAGGGTTTTTAAATAAAAAGTTGTGAGAGTCAGGAACCCTGTAATATCTGTCTGGCATGCTAGGAGCCGGAGGTAAGGAGTCTGGAGTCAAGCTGGGCTCTGAAAGCACATCATCCACAATGTCTAAAACAGGAGGTATGGCTAAAGGCCTATGCTGAGGGAGAAGAAGGAAATCCCTAAGCCTCTTTTTTGATTCTGGGAAATCTTGACTCTCCCAGTGAAAGTGCTCCCTCAAAGTATGCAAGGTTTCTCCAAAGGAATAATCTTCAGGAGGAGATGCAGACGGGATAGATTCTTCTGCATCAGAATCCTCATAGGGTGGTACAGAAAATTCCTGATCAGAAGAGGAATCAGAAGAAATAGAAACCTGATCTGAAGATTCATAATCAGTGCCTTGCCTAGGCCTCTTATCAGGTGGTGGTTGGGAACCCCTGATCAAGGTAATTAGGTCTTCTGCCATTTTGATCATCTCCTTTTTGTGCATAGAGGCCTGAGCACGTGGCTCATGCGTCGGTTTTTTAGCATTAGAAGTGGCTTTTGTCTTTGATTTTGAAGCTGGCTTCGGTTTTATATAGAAATGCTGAGGCCTGAAGACACCCTCAGAATCCGGTGCCTGCTCAGCGGCTCCGGACCCATCCAAGTGAGAGACATCCACGGGTACAGTAATTTGAGAATCTCGCGGTGTGCCGGACTCCACATGGATCACAGTAGAGGCCTGAGAAAGTGCCTCACTGAGTACCGGCGACTGGCTTAGGAGAAGCTTCGTCGTCGGTTCTGGACCTCAACGGTCTGTCTCTGTCTTTTTCTTTGCGTTTTTTGTGAACTCCGGTAGTTGGATTGCTATTCGATGACATTTCAGGATAGTTAAATCTGTTTCCAAAATATTTTGAGGCAAAGATATACCGAAGCTTAATAGTGCGTTGGTTAAATCTAGCACAAAACCGACAGCTAGGCACGTTATGATCAGGGCCTAGGCAAGGAATACAGTACAAATGGAAATCCTTATGAGGTATTTGCTTCCCACAAGTAATGCAATTATTAACTTTTACTGACATTGGTATGGAGCAAGAAAAAGTTTCCCCAACGGGGTACTTAGATTTAGTGAAGACTTCGGTTCTGAAACTCGAATTTGAAAATTTCAGGAGTCGGCCGACCGGCACTTACGAACTGCTTCTGCTTCAGGCACCGCACGGCAAGAAAGACTAAAGAAAATGGCGTCGGCTGCCTGTTTTATATCCCTGATGACCTGATGTCATGGAAGAAGAGACAGCAACCGACGCAGGACCCAAGACTTTGGAATTCAGGTCGAATGAGGGCAACCTGCCAGCAGATTATCCCCAAATGTAATGACTGTAACAGTGAAACATGAAGAACATCTACCCATTCCGTTTCATGCAGCTTCAAGTCTCCATCTACTCCTTCTCCTTCTTAGCTATGCTCCACCTAGTCTGCATAACAGCATCCTATTACCATCTTCTGTTCATTACCTCTAAACCTCTCCATGTGTCAGAGTCTACTTCTGCTTTAAGCCATACTTCTCTATTACTTCAACTAATACTATTTTCTCTCTGTATGAAAACTGCTACACAACTCTTGCTGCCTCAATTCCAGTCTGCAGCTTTCTCAGATGTAATCATCCCCATTCAGTCCTATAACTACTCACATTAACAGATCTCCCACTATTCTGTAATACTCCAGATTCATGCACTGCCTTTCATGAAAATGATCAGAATGTTTACCTCTGCCCAAAACATACACTAAACAGCACTCTTTTATGCTCGGTCATTTTCCCTTCTTGTACTTTTATTCTTCCTTCTAATGAACCTATCATCCTTTCATGAAAAGTTTGTCTATCCCCCCCCCCCCCGACAATACTCAACTTACTAAATATCTTGGATTTAGTTCCCTCTACTCCCTTCCTGCCATTGTTTCCTCTCCTTATGTTATTTAATGCCTCCAATTCCGATAACAACATTCTCTGTGAAAAGCCTCTGTTCCTCATTCTGTTTGGCATGCATGTTTTCTGTCCCTAGTTTATTGCTGTGTATTCTGCCACACTCTAGGTGATTTGCATTCCCTGTGTCTGGGCACATTTGGCACCACTCACTTTGTGTACCAAGACAAAAAAAAAAAAAAAAAAAAAAAGAAAAAGCTTGTCGTTTAGCATTTGCTTTCATCCTCTAATAAGCCTTTGTTGGGCATTCCTCCTTCATAATTACATCATTAGCCCAGCCTAATGTAAAGCAATTAACATGGATTGTCCAGTGCATCTATCACCATATTATCATGTCACACAATTTACACATTCAGACACTGCTTATGACCCTACTTCTTACATCAAGCGATATCGCCCAACTCAATCTCATCCAAAAATCACCCCCTCAGTTTTTCATTGTATTAGCTTATCTGCACCCTATCAAATAAGGAAATATGATATGGAATATACGTCAATTACTTCTTGCTGTTTCACTTTGATTACTTAAACAATATCTTCCTCACCCTGTCAGTTTTCCCAACTGGCCTTAATTACTTGCCCTTCTTGTAAATATGGTACATTCCTTCTTCACCAAATCTCAAGTTGCATATCTTCATTTCCTTAGCATAAAGCATTATTACACTTCTGCGATCACTTACTTCAGGGCCCTGTTATGCGTGTTATGAAACTGCCACCTCTCACCACAGCAAATTCTACTTCCATATCCTTAGCCATGTTTCCACCATAACACACAAAAAAAAAATCTTAGCCTGTCACCTTAATTCTCTCCATTTTCATTCTGATACCTACTAAAATATATTCTCCCATTCCTCCTTTACATTGTCACTCTATTCTATTAAATATAGAGTAATTACATGAGAACTTATTCTTGTATACAAATCCATGACTATGCGCTACAAACAAGATTAAAATTTTCTCAGCACAGAGAGAAAAAGATAAATAATTGCTTTCTGCAAATACTGTATGAAAGTCTGGAATACCAAACTGGGGACAACTTCCTTCTATAACATGACTGGGAACGTGTTTAATATGTTGCCCTATAAATTAAAAAAGGCATCCAGTTTTCATTCATTTAAGATGTCCATAAATTGATGGTTTAGTGATAGAGTTCATAGTGTCTTATAATAGTCAGCAAACTCATTACAGTCCCTGTGAGGACTGATATACAGAACAGTAAAGATATCTTTAAAACAAGAAACATATTTATTAAATTATTGTGTATGATATTGGCAATAGCACATTTATATAACTGAAAATAAACCACATTGACCGGATTTTACTCGCAAACATTGTACATCACTGATAATCCAGTCATCATCAGTCAAACATTACATAGCTCATTCATCCTGCCTTGTTTTAAACTTTATTCTTCCTCTGCATGTATTGTTCCCACAATTCCCCAATTTTTTTCTATACAATTTGCTTCTACCCTTTTCTAAAGATCCCAGTTCCAGTTGTTTTATCTCTGTTACTATATTCACTACTTCTAAAACATTTGGTTTAGACTTTGATTTCCATTTTCTAGTAGTTGCTTTTTTGGCAGCCACCATAATTAGACTTAGCAAGGCCTTACTATGTGTAGGCAATTCTGATTCTGTATCATAGCTCAAAACATAATTTCCTTAGTTACATTAATTTGCTCACACTGCATCTCCAACAGAGTAGTCTTCAGGGAATCTTTAAAGTCTGCCAACTCATTACGCTCCCAGAAAATAGATTCCCAGTGACCTCTTTCTTCCCCACAATGCCATCAACATTTGCGGTCTACTTGAGAAAAAAATTTTGGCATCTATTTTGGGTATACAAATATCTATGTATACACTTCCAACCAAAGTTCCTAAATCTTCCAGACTTTGATGCAAATTTGGGAGACATACATATATCCACCATTGTTTCTTTGTGAAGTCCTTATTCAAATCTCTCTTACCAATCCTCTCTAACCTTCTCTGACTGATTCTTATAGTTATCATGCAATATTCTGTATGATCTATTAATTATTCCTTTTTAACAGTTTCTGTTCTAGATTCCACTAAAAACTCTACCAGTGCTGGTCTTTTGCTTTCTACCTATTTATTTTTCTTTGCCTATACTCTAATATCAGTCCTTGATAGGGAAAGCAATCACTAGCCTGCAGTCAAAATAAATTCTTGGCCTTTTCCCATTCTATTGTTGTTCCCTCTCTACTTATTTGCTCCCAATACCTTTATTCTTTTGTCAGTTTTCTCCAAGAAATTCCAGCCCTCTCTTGTGTAATGTATGTATCCCTAATTGCAGCCATCCCTATTGGCAGAATCTCCTTTCTCCATTCCCCGTGTTTGCTAAGTTCTTAGAATACTTTCTGCTACTTTATAGGTTCATAGGTTCATAGGTTTATACTAGGCTATCTGCCATAAGGCATTTATAAGCCTAGCCCAAATTTTTGTGGCTTACGCCACCCCTTATATGAAAAAATACTGTGCCCATTAGTTTGTTGTGCCTCTGTCCAGCAGTGACACAGATATGATTCCCGGGGTAAACCTACGATCTCCCATCCACAGGTCTAGATTTCTCTTGAACAGAGTCAGCGAGGTGCTCTGCCTCACATGGACCGGGATTTTATTCCACAGCATAGGGAGTCTCTGAGTGATAAATCTATCCCTCCAGCACGTCCTATTTATAGCCGTGCTAAGGTTTAAGTCGCTTGCTCTAGTGGTTTTGGTGGATTTGGATTTTTTGAGATGGAGCATGTCCATTAATTCCGGGTTGGACATGGCCTTGTATGTCAGGCACATGTCACCTCTGAGCAGATGGTATGCGACTGAATAGAGCTGGAGTTTCTTCAATCTGGCAGCATATGACAGATTTTGGAGTCCCTTTATCCTTTTGGTGAGGAACTTTTGGGGTCTCTCCAATTGCTGCAGATGTCGGGTGAGATGCATCCCGAATGGGGCATTGTACTCGATCATTGGTCTGATAAGTGAAGAGTACAGGGACACAATGACCTCACTAGATCTGGATGTGAATCCCTTCATGATCAGGTGGGCAATGTAGAAGGTCTTTCTAACCACTTTAGCAATGTGAGTGTCAAAAGAAAGGCCACTGTCAACCTGGGTCCCCAGGTCCCTGATAACCTCTTCTGTGCTTAGTGGATTGCCACCTATATGGTAGCTTGGGGTTACCTTGTTTTTCCCGAAGGGTATGACTATACATTTTTTGGCGTTTAACTTCAGGCCATGGCTCTGGCACCAGCTATCTGTTTCCGTGAGTCCCTTCTGAAGGATATCCGTGTCCGATGCACTTTCCACTATGGCGCCCAGTTTGCAGTCGTCTGCAAACTTTGTCAGCCAAAGTCCTCCCATGTTGGCCTGTACTTCTGAGAAGTAGATGCCAAACAATAGGGGGCCAAGGACCGAGCCCTGTGGGACACCACTTGTGACCGGCTTGGAGTCTGACACAGCGCCAGCAACTCTAACCCTATGGGTTCTGTCCTTAAGCCAGTTTGCAACCCATCTTGTGACATATGGGTTTACATTTAAGCTGGTAAGTTTTTCTACAATACCTGAGTGGGGTATTGTGTCGAAAGCCTTTGCAAGGTCAAGGTAGGCTGTATGGACTGCCTTTCCCTCATCAATGGCCTTGGTGACTTATGAATATAATATTCTGTATGGTTACTGTTATTCTCCTTGAGGATCTGCACCCAAAATCCAGTTTGAATCATAGGTTTTTGCTTGTGCTATGTATAGGAGCCTTAACTGTGTAGCCCTGAAACATCCCCTTCAAATCTGGTAATCAAAAACCACCTTGTTCTATTGGAAGAATAAGCTTATCCCACTTGGCTCTTGCCATTTTCCTCTCCCAGATAAAATCCTTCAGCTCTTTATTAAATACTATCCACAACTTCTCCTCTGGTTGATAAAAATACGCCTGACCTATGTCTAAAACTAAAGGGACTAAAACATTTTAACTACTTGTATCTTGCAATCCATATCCATATATAACAGAGTTTCTAATTTATCAGATTTTTTATCATCTTTTGTTTAGTCTCTTCCCACATATCTTTAGCTGCTACACCAGAATCCTTTTTAATCCATACTCCTAAATACTTCCTTTTATCATGTCCCCATAAATATGGATATTCTTGAACCAATCCGTGTGCGGGCACAAAATTTAAAGCTATTGCCTTTGTTTTAGCTTCATCAAGTTTGTATCCCGAAAAGATTTGAAACTACTTCAAAATTTTCCACAACACCGAAATGTCCTTTTCTGTTTTTTTGAAGGTATAAATTATCATCATCTACAAATACTTTTTCTTAACTGCCATACCAATTATATCCTTGAATTTCTAAGTCCCTTATTTTCATTGCCAGTAGTTCTAAATATAATGCAAATAATAAAGGGGAACGTGGACACCCCTGCCTGGTTCATCTGCGCAAAGAGAACTTATCAGAGAGGAACCCACCAACTTTGATTTTTGCCTCTGATCCCTCATATATCCTCCTAATCAACCTTATAATTTAATCAGGGAATGCAAATGCTTCCATTACTTTGTGCTTTCTCTGCATCAAGACCCACCAATAACAGTGGTATTTTGTATATTCTGCTTCTCTCTAGATCAATGAACTGTTAATGTGGTGAAATGTTTGACTCCATTCCACAAAACAACACTGATCCATATCTAATCAATTTTGGCATAACCTTTGCCATTCTTTTAACCATTATATACAAACACTTTATAAACATGGTTTAGGATTGAAATAGGCCTGTATGAAGCTGGATCTGATGGGGGTTTGCAGTCTTTAGATATTACAGCCACCACTACTTTCCTCTAGGATGTTGGTGCTTTTCTTCCTATTAAAATTAATAATTATTATTATTATTATTAACAATTGGTAATTAAATTTTACTGACACCATTCCCCATCAAAGAAATTGTAACAACCTCATCCCTTCTATTTTCTTGGATCTTTCTAAAGCATTTGACACTGACACTGTGTCCCATCAAAAACTTCTTGAAGATTTATCATCTCTCCATCTCTCACTAACATCCATTACCTGGTTTCATAGTTATCTATCTGACTGCCAACAAGCAGTTATCTGTAAAGATGAGACCTCTACCCTTCTTCCTGTTTCCGTAGGAGTCCATCAGGGTTCTATTCTTGGGCCTCTGCTCTTCTCCGTCTTTAAAAACAATATTAGCTCAGTATCCACACATCATACAATATGCAGACGATACCACTGTTATCTGTGCAGCCCCTTCCAATGCCAAACTTTTATCAAAAACTCAAACTGCCTTCTCTGACATTGAGCCGTTTCTCAAAGAAAGACATCTCATAATAAACACTAACAAAACAAAGCTAATGATATTTTCCACTAATAAATACACTGCTCCTGTTTCTCCACTTCACATAATTTCCTCCAATGGCACTATTACTGAACCAGTTGACAGATCAAGGTTACCTGGTGTCACAACAGACTGTGCCCTAAAATTTAATAAGCACACAGCCATTACTGTAAAAAAGTACATGTCAAACCTGGCTGCTTGGCTGCCTCTATAGGTCCAGGACATTCCTCATCACCTCAACTAGACAAGCCTTAGCCAGAACATATCTTCTGTCTACTTTAATGTATGTCTCCCCCATCTATACTAATCTTAGAAAATCCAAACTGTCCAAGCTAGAGGTAACCTACCACAAAATTGCTCACTTTGCTGCTGGTCTCCAAAATAGAACCCACCACTGTATATATACACATTTATATATATATATATATATATATATATATATATATTTATATATATATATATATATATATATATTTATATTTATATATATATATATATATATATATATATAAAACAATTACAGTGGCTCGAGCTACCAAATCTTCTCACTCTTAAGTCAACTCACTATTACTCACAACATCTTACATCAATCAGAAGCTTGCCCAGCTCTAATGAATCTAGTCCAGCCTTATAATACAACACATTCCCTCCGTTCATCCAGCAAGCTTCTTCTAAAACCTAAGACATGCTTCAACTCTTTTGGTGACTATTTGTAAATCAAGTTGCAAAAGTTTGGAACAGCATTAACCAACATATACTAAATACCCCTACTACCGCCAAATTCAAACTCCTTCTTAAAGAACATCTAACTATTAACCGGCTTTGCTCTTATGTTTCTCCTGGATAACTATGTTTTTCTCTGTCTCTTCACTTTGCCTTCACTCTATCCTACCAGATCTCCTCTTAACTTTTCCCTACATTCTTCACATTACTAATTGTCTCTTTTTAATAAATATCTTCTTTTCTTTCCATTTTTT